>NC_088399.1:89907302-89994802 GCF_034236695.1 Oncorhynchus nerka | reverse complement strand
TACTGTACCACCAACTGAGTTCTGAAGTACTGTACCACCAACTGAGTTCTGAAGTACTGTACCACCAACTGAGTTCTAAAGTACTGTACCACCAACTGAGTTCTGAAGTACTGTACCACCAACTGAATTCTGAAGTACTGTACCACCAACTGAGTTCTAAAGTACTGTACCACCAACTGAATTCTGAAGTACTGTACCACCAACTGAGTTCTAAAGTACTGTACCACCAACTGAATTCTGAAGTACTGTACCACCAACTGAATTCTGAAGTACTGTTCCACCAACTGAGTTCTAAACAGAGTTTTGCTCTGCCCGGAGGACCCCTGAAGTACCCCTTCATGTGCATGTTACCAGTAGGTCTATGATCTCATGAGTCTTCTGAAGTACTTCCTGTGGACAGACTAAGTAACCCCTTTGCACCCCTGGTGGGGAACCACTGTGTTAGAATAACTGACCACATTTACTTTTTCTCAGCCAACAAGACAAGTAATGAACAGCAAAATGACTAACCTGTGTCAATCTACTATCCCCCATAGTAGAAACGTTGACCTATTCTATTGGTCAGCTTGTCGAGAAAGAACAAGCCTTTTCCAAGCAGACTCTGGGACAGTTGTGGGACAATAGATCCCAAGTTCATACAACCATTAGGCCAAGCCTACATAAAAAAAACAACGCTAAAAATCAATGAGTCTGATGCAACAGATCAGAACGTTTACCTTCAAATGTTGATAAACTATTATTTCTTCACATTATTAGCACAGCAATGTACACAAGGCAGGAGGCTACAGTCAAATGTTCATTATGCAATTAGTGGGAAAACACCATTGTGAAAAGCACACTACACATGTGAGCAGTTTCATGTGACAGAGATTAAAATATCCGTAAAAAAAATTGAAAGAAGGGAGAACTAATATGCAGCAACTACATGAGTTGTTAATATGATCACACTTGTTCCTTTGGCTACTGGACAATACATGAAAGTTGATATCAAATAATTGCCTCCACTGATATGGTCTGATTTTGGCTACTTTGAAGCAAGGTAAGACATGCCTTATAATATGAAGCAAAATGTTGAGGTTTCAGACAATTAAGTATAAACTCAAAAAAAAGGGTCATGTCAGGATGAGCCTGCAGGAAGGGTACCACATGAGGGAGGAGGATGTCTTCCCTGTAACGCACAGCGTTAAAATAGCTTGCAATGACAACATGCTCAGTTCGATGATGCTGTGACACACCGCCCCAGACCATGACGGACCCTCCACCTCCAAATCGAACCCGCTCCAGAGTACAGGCCTCGGTGTAACGCTCATTCCTTTAACGATAAACACAAATCTGACCATCACCCCTGGGGAGACAAAACCGTGACTCATCAGTGAAGAGCACTTTTTTCCAGCCCTGTCTGGTCCAGCGACGGTGGTTTTGTGCCCATAGGCGACTTTGTTGCCGGTGATGTCTGGTGAGGACCTGCCTTACAGCAGGCCTACAATCCCTCAGTCCAGCCTCTCTCAGCCACGGCGGACAGTCTGAGCACTGATGAAGGGATTGTGCGTTCCTGGTGTAACTCTGCATTTGTTGGTGCCAACTTGTACCTGTCCTGCAGGTGAGATGTTCGGATGTACCAATCCTGTGCAGGTGTTGTTACACATGGTCTGCCACTGCGAGGACGATCAGCTGTCTGTCCTGTCTCCCTGTAGCTGTCTTAGGCGTCTCACAGTACGAACATTACAATTTATTGCCCTGGCCACATCTGCTGTCCTCGTGCCTCCTTGCAGCATGCCTAAGGCACGTTCACACAGAGGAGCAGGGACCCTGGGCATCTTTCTTTTGGTGTTTTTCAGAGTCAGTTGAAAGGCCTCTTTAGTGTCCTAAGTTTTCATAATTTTGACCTTAATTGCCTACCGTCTGTAAGCTGTTAGTGGCATGGGAAACAGTGTTTAAACCCTTTACAATGAAGATCTGTAAAGTTATTTGGATTTTTTTACAAATTATCTTTGAAAGACAGGGTTTGGAATAAAAGGGCCGTTTCATTTTTTGCTGAATTGATGTTTTTAAAATACATACTGCTTCCAGCTCATTGCAAAGTGGTGTGTGACACGCTGATGACGCCAGCCTTCTGTTGCCTACGCATTTCCTGTGTGACAGATTTCCCGCTCAAAAGCCTCTTTATCTGTATGCTGTATGCGTATAATAAGTAAGATACATAAGGAATATGCTGTACACACGCACCAATTTAATTACACTCAATTATGCAAATGAACCTGTATACCGATAAGCATGACCTGTCAAATGTATTTCCATCAATGAAGAGGATTAAAAACATTATTTCACATTGGGAATTTATTTATTCTTTTCCCGGTGCCAATTCTATTTTTAGGCTTTCCTATAAAAAAAAATTAATCAGACAAAAGCCGACTATTACCGGAAAACCCTAACCTTGACACACCAACATTTTTATTTGGTATAAAACAATCAGTGTTGTACGGTGTAATAATTTGTCAGTGGGAAATCCTAGAATGCAACAGTACAACAGTACATACCTGTAGATGTAATTTCCTGTATCCCAAAACAATAGCGGTAATTTGTTTCTAAGTTATTGTTTTTGTTTGTTTTGTTTGGGTTTCAGTTGGAGTATAATCAGATTAGAGTCACAGAGAAGTTCTCTATTCAACAATGTAGTTATTCTTAGTGGTCATGTGTGTGTGTGCGTGTAAGTCTGAAGAGTTGAGGGGATGAATGACCACACTCCAAGCTCTCTTGTTGATGCTGGTCAAATAAACAGGAGTGGGCGAGGAAGTTGTGTTTATTTATTTGGGCACCAACGCATACGTTGGGTGTCTCTATGGTGACGTGGCTACATCAACAGGAAATGAAAGCAGTGTGTTTCTGCTGTGATGCTTCATTGTGTTTCTGTGGAAAACCCAACTGCTTATTTAGCTGAAGTTTTCATGTGAATCATAATGATTGGTCAATTTGATATATGATGATTGGAGGTTGGAGAATGCATGTGAGATGGCGTGAGACAGTGAGATTCATTCAATTTAAATAATATTATTGATTGAACTCGTAACTTTTTGATTGAAATAACAACTTCATCGATTTTTTTCTCAGACTATCATCAGGAAGTGGGGACTAGGGCTGGCATATTCTACTTCCTGTATGAGGTTTGCTTTTTCTTCAAACAGTGTTAGCCATGGGATCATAAGAAAAAAGTCTAAAGGTCTTACATGTCATTTCAGCAAGTCATGACACCCACCATCTCAGATTGAAATCATGTAGTTAGAAACAGACAAGATTAGCATTCCTGGAACATTCATTTGATCTCTGAGAAAATAAGCTAATTGATTGAATCCAAATTGTCCATTTTAATTTATTGGATTCATATAATATTCAAAAAAATATAGTACCCAAAATCAGATTTGGACCAAACTTTGTTCTGATATTGAGTAAGAAATGAGGAATCCAAAGAAATTGTGAAGAGCCACCCATGGACCCCCCACACCCCTCGCCCCATGCCAATCCCACCCCAACAACAAGTACAGTGGGGCAAAAAAGTATTTAGTCAGCCACCAATTGTGCAAGTTCTCCAACTTAAAAATATGAGAGAGGCCTGTAATTTTCATCAGGTACACTTCAACTATGACAGACAAAATGAGAAGAAAAAAATCCAGAAAATCACATTGTAGGATTTTTTATGAATTTATTTGCAAATTATGGTGGACCATCGACCGCTTACAGGCTTAGGAAACCAATTTGTAATTTTGGTGAACTATCCCTTTAACTATCCATTTAACGTTAAAAAAACAAAAACAAAAAACGGAACACCACCATCTAGTGGTCAGAACCTGGTAATATCAGGATGTCGGACAGGACCTAAACCTAACAACTTCAATGACTATTTTCTTTGAACAGGGGATGAAAAAAAAACATGAGCAAATTCACTGGGAATACATTACATAGCATGAAGAAACAATACCTAGAGCCGCAGCGCTGTGCTACTTGTCAGACAAAGAGCACTGATAATGAATACTTGTTGTTGGGGTGGTTTGTGTCAAAATCATTGTTCTTATGCTTTTCGAGGTGGAAGGACCCTGTATTTTAGCTTTAGCTGAGCCTTTTACAATATACAGTGCCTTGCGAAAGTATTCGGCCCCCTTGAACTTTGCGACCTTTTGCCACATTTCAGGCTTCAAACATAAAGATATAAAACTGTATTTTTTGGTGAAGAATCAACAACAAGTGGGACACAATCATGAAGTGGAACGACATTTATTGGATATTTCAAACTTTTTTAACAAATCAAAAACTGAAAAATTGGGCGTGCAAAATTATTCAGCCCCCTTAAGTTAATACTTTGTAGCGCCACCTTTTGCTGCGATTACAGCTGTACGTCGCTTGGGGTATGTCTCTATCAGTTTTGCACATCGAGAGACTGACATTTTTTCCCATTCCTCCTTGCAAAACAGCTCGAGCTCAGTGAGGTTGGATGGAGAGCATTTGTGAACAGCAGTTTTCAGTTCTTTCCACAGATTCTCGATTGGATTCAGGTCTGGACTTTGACTTGGCCATTCTAACACCTGGATATGTTTATTTTTGAACCATTCCATTGTAGATTTTGCTTTATGTTTTGGATCATTGTCTTGTTGGAAGACAAATCTCTGACCCAGTCTCAGGTCTTTTGCAGACTCCATCAGGTTTTCTTCCAGAATGGTCCTGTATTTGGCTCCATCCATCTTCCCATCAATTTTAACCATCTTCCCTGTCCCTGCTGAAGAAAAGCAGGCCCAAACCATGATGTTGCCACCACCATGTTTGACAGTGAGGATGGTGTGTTCAGGGTGATGAGCTGTGTTGCTTTTACGCCAAACATAACGTTTTGCATTGTTGCCAAAAAGTTCAATTTTGGTTTCATCTGACCAGAGCACCTTCTTCCACATGTTTGGTGTGTCTCCCAGGTGGCTTGTGGCAAACTTTAAACAACACTTTTTATGGATATCTTTAAGAAATGGCTTTCTTCTTGCCACTCTTCCATAAAGGGCAGATTTGTGCAATATACCACTGATTGTTGTCGTATGGACAGTCTCCCACCTCAGCTGTAGATCTCTGCAGTTCATCCAGAGTGATCATGGGCCTCTTGGCTGCATCTCTGATCAGTCTTCTCCTTGTATGAGCTGAAAGTTTAGAGGGACGGCCAGGTCTTGGTAGATTTGCAGTGGTCTGATACTCCTTCCATTTCAATATTATCGCTTGCACAGTGCTCCTTGGGATGTTTAAAGCTTGGGAAATCTTTTTGTATCCAAATCCGGCTTTAAACTTCTTCACAACAGTATCTCGGACCTGCCTGGTGTGTTCCTTGTTCTTCATGATGCTCTCTGCGCTTTTAACGGACCTCTGAGACTATCACAGTGCAGGTGCATTTATACGGAGACTTGATTACACACAGGTGGATTGTATTTATCATCATTAGTCATTTAGGTCAACATTGGATCATTCAGAGATCCTCACTGAACTTCTGGAGAGAGTTTGCTGCACTGAAAGTAAAGGGGCTGAATAATTTTGCACGCCCAATTTTTTAGTTTTTGATTTGTTAAAAAAGTTTGGAATATCCAATAAATGTCGTTCCACTTCATGATTGTGTCCCACTTGTTGTTGATTCTTCACAAAAAAATACAGTTTTATATCTTTATGTTTGAAGCCTGAAATGTGGCAAAAGGTCGCAAAGTTCAAGGGGGCCGAATACTTTCGCAAGGCACTGTATTTAGTTGATTAGGTCTGTATACGTACAGTCATGTGGAGTAGTCGTATCTCCCTGGGATCAATAAAGCACTTTGAGATTATTTATGTAATGAATAGCGCTATAAAAGTTTTAAAAAGTATTATTTTTATTATTAAATACAGCGGAAAAACCCTGAGTATATATAAAACAGAATAATACCTACAGTGTTGACCAAGCCGGTATTCATTTCCCGATGATGTTGTCTAACCACTCTTTCCCTCTCCCTGTCGATGCATGCTTTCTCTTTGTTAACACTGTCCCTCTTTTATTAACCCTTCGATTGTCTGCTCCCTGTAGGAGAGTCCATGGCTGTTGTCGGTGCCGCCACTGCAGCTTCACCGCCTCCGACACCTTGTCACTGCTGGATCACTTCAACACGGCCCACTGCAAAGAGACCTCCGCCTCCTCCTCCCATCCCTCCGCTTCCTTCGTCACCATCAACGGCTGCTCCGCCACAACCCCCTCCACCCTCAGCATCAAGGAGGAGAGCAAGGGCGACCTCAAGCTCTACAGTCTGGTTCCCCCAGAGAGCCGCGCCGCCGAGGCAGGGCCCGGGGCCGAAGGGGTGAAGAGCGAGGCCCTGGACGAGAAGGAGGCCCAGGGGTCCAAGGGCTGGATGGAGGCCAGAGAGGCCCAGGTCCAAGCCCACGCAGCAGGCCTTGTGTGGGTGCCTAAGGAGCGGGCCAGGGACATCCTGAGGGGTAGTCCGGCCCAGTTCCCCCAGGGCGCCCTGAGTCTACTCAACGCCGTGGCTGCCTCGCAGGAGCACCACCACCAGCAGCAGAAGGGGGTTTCAGTGGTGCTCAGGGACTCCCCAGGCCTGGTGTTCAGTCTGGGGGGGGTCGACACCAAGGCCTTCCTTCCAGGACAGACTCCCGGTGGGGCCGACAAACCTGGGCCTCTGGCGCAGCAGTACTCCTCACCCACCGATGGCAAGGCCAAGGAGGAGTCCCAGTCACTCTTACGGGTAAGACAACTCTCCACTCTCTCCCCTTCCTCACCCTCTCTCCTGTCCACTACCCATCTCTATTCATGAAAAAACTGCCTGTTTTGGACTACATTGTCAGGGTGTTTTAAGGGCCTATGTTCTGCTGCTGTGCTCTGCTGAAGGTCCCTGCAGTGCAGAGAGAGGCCCAAGGTGGCGGCCATTTTGAAGCCCCCCCCCGAATGATGAATGGTGGAACTCAGAGTTGTGTCATACCAGAGATCCTCTATTATGTTCTCATCCCTCACATCCCTAATGTCTCGCTCTAGTCTCCCACCATGTTTATCAATCTCCCAAAGCTGACTTTTGTCTCCCTTTACACTGTCCTCTGCTCAGCCCTAATGAGGTAAGACTGAGCCAGCAGAACAGCAGGAAGAACCGCCTCTGGTTAGTTCACCCTCTTTCTCTCTCTGAGCTCCGACCGGTCTAATTGAGATATTGTTTCCAGCCACCCTGAGACTTGCAGACACAACGATCTCTCTCACACACACACACACACACACACAGCACAGAAATTGTGTATTGAATGTCTCGCAGTTTGATTTGGCTTTGGAGTTAATGTCCATCCGTTCTGGTGATGCCGACGGGTCTTTGGCTCCCTATGAACAGCCGCTTTGTGGATCTGACATCGGCATTTGACTCCCAGGCTGTCAATCAGCGGACATCAGCACATAGTTAACAACACAGCGGCCATCTTTAAGGACTCCTCCTTCACAATGACTTGGAGACTTGAGAAAACGTTGAGTCATCATCCTTCAACTCACAGACTGTGAGAGAGGAGATCACACAGATTAGCAGCAGTGTCTGGCGTGTGTGTGTGTGTGTGTGTGTGCGTGCGTTTGTGTGTGTACATTTACATTTACATTACATTTAAGTCATTTAGCAGACGCTCTTATCCAGAGCGACTTACAAATTGGTGCGTTCACCTTAAGACATCCAGTGGAACAGCCACTTTACAATAGTGCATCTAAATCTTTTAAGGGGGGGGTGAGAAGGATTACTTTATCCTATCCTAGGTATTCCTGAAAGAGGTGGGGTTTCAGGTGTCTCCGGAAGGTGGTGATTGACTCCGCTGTCCTGGCGTCGTGAGGGAGTTTGTTCCACCATTGGGGGGCCAGAGCAGCGAACAGTTTTGACTGGGCTGCGCGGGAACTGTACTTCCTCAGTGGTAGGGAGGCGAGCAGGCCAGAGGTGGATGAACGCAGTGCCCTTGTTTGGGTGTAGGGCCTGATCAGAGCCTGGAGGTACTGAGGTGCCGTTCCCCTCACAGCTCCGTAGGCAAGCACCATGGTCTTGTAGCGGATGCGAGCTTCAACTGGAAGCCAGTGGAGAGAGCGGAGGAGCGGGGTGACGTGAGAGAACTTGGGAAGGTTGAACACCAGACGGGCTGCGGCGTTCTGGATGAGTTGTAGGGGTTTAATGGCACAGGCAGGGAGCCCAGCCAACAGCGAGTTGCAGTAATCCAGACGGGAGATGACAAGTGCCTGGATTAGGACCTGCGCTGCTTCCTGTGTGAGGCAGGGTCGTACTCTGCGGATGTTGTAGAGCATGAACCTACAAGAACGGGCCACCGCCTTGATGTTAGTTGAGAAACGACAGGGTGTTGTCCAGGATCACGCCAAGGTTCTTAGCGCTCTGGGAGGAGGACACAATGGAGTTGTCAACCGTGATGGCGAGATCATGGAACGGGCAGTCCTTCCCGGGAGGAAGAGCAGCTCCGTCTTGCCGAGGTTCAGCTTGAGGTGGTGATCCGTCATCCACACTGATATGTCTGCCAGACATGCAGAGATGCGATTCGCCACCTGGTCATCAGAAGGGGGAAAGGAGAAGATTAATTGTGTGTCGTCTGCATAGCAATGATAGGAGAGACCATGTGAGGTTATGACAGAGCCAAGTGACTTGGTGTATAGCGAGAATAGGAGAGGGCCTAGAACAGAGCCCTGGGGGACGCCAGTGGTGAGAGCGCGTGGTGAGGAGACAGATTCTCGCCACGCCACCTGGTAGGAGCGACCTGTCAGGTAGGACGCAATCCAAGCGTGGGCCGCGCCGGAGATGCCCAACTCGGAGAGGGTGGAGAGGAGGATCTGATGGTTCACAGTATCGAAGGCAGCCGATAGGTCTAGAAGGATGAGAGCAGAGGAGAGAGAGTTAGCTTTAGCAGTGCGGAGGGCCTCCGTGATACAGAGAAGAGCAGTCTCAGTTGAATGACTAGTCTTGAAACCTGACTGATTTGGATCAAGAAGGTCATTCTGAGAGAGATAGCGGGAGAGCTGGCCAAGGACGGCACGTTCAAGAGTTTTGGAGAGAAAAGAAAGAAGGGATACTGGTCTGTAGTTGTTGACATCGGAGGGATCGAGTGTAGGTTTTTTCAGAAGGGGTGCAACTCTCGCTCTCTTGAAGACAGAAGGGACGTAGCCAGCGGTCAGGGATGAGTTGATGAGCGAGGTGAGGTAAGGGAGAAGGTCTCCGGAAATGGTCTGGAGAAGAGAGGAGGGAATAGGGTCAAGCGGGCAGGTTGTTGGGCGGCCGGCCGTCACAAGACGCGAGATTTCATCTGGAGAGAGAGGGGAGAAAGAGGTCAGAGCACAGGGTAGGGCAGTGTGAGCAGAACCAGCGGTGTCGTTTGACTTAGCAAACGAGGATCGGATGTCGTCGACCTTCTTTTCAAAATGGTTGACGAAGTCATCTGCAGAGGGGGGGGAGGGGGAGGAGGATTCAGGAGGGAGGAGAAGGTGGCAAAGAGCTTCCTAGGGTTAGAGGCAGATGCTTGGACTTTAGAGTGGTAGAAAGTGGCTTTAGCAGCAGAGACAGAAGAGGAAAATGTAGAGAGGAGGGAGTGAAAGGATGCCAGGTCCGCAGGGAGGCGAGTTTTCCTCCATTTCCGCTCGGCTGCCCGGAGCCCTGTTCTGTACATATGTGTTCTGTGTTTATACAGTACACACCTCCTGGAGATTTCATGCTAACTCAGAGGCTTCACAATCGGGATATTTGCCACAAAATGCCAACTGGCCTCATTCAGTCATTCTTAATGAGTTTTTAAATATCTAGAAAACGGCGTTTAAAGTCAGAGATAAGACTAGTGGCTCAGGCTATTTTTGGGGCTTGTCTGTAGTCCTAAAGGTGTGGAGAGAACAGACTGCCTTAGAATTCACCATTAGTAGAAGACAAGTGCCTCACAAAGGGGCCTTTTATGAAATTTCATGCAAAGCCTTCACCAGCACAGCCATCTGACATTGAACTAGAATTGGGTTCCGTTTGAAATATCTTCTCCCCAAGGTCAGGCAATTGTATATATTTCATTGTGGACATGTTCTGTATATTTGATGTCTTCTCGAACTGTGCTAGCCAGAGTATGTGAGAGGAACTGGAGCGACGCTAGGAGCGGAGCTTACCCAATTTGACTGGAGCGAAGCGAGGAGCGGAGCTTACCCAATTTGACTGAAGCGACGCGAGGAGCAGAGCTTACCCAATTTGACTGGAGCGAAGCGAGGAGCGGAGCTTACCCAATTTGACTGGAGCGAAGCGAGGAGCGGAGCTTACCCAATTTGACTGGAGTGAAGCGAGGAGCGGAGCTTACCCAATTTGACTGGAGTGAAGCGAGGAGGGGAGCTTACCCAATTTGACTGGAGCGACGCTAGGAGCGGAGCTTACCCAATTTGACTGGAGCGAAGCGAGGAGCGGAGCTTACCCAATTTGACTGGAGTGAAGCGAGGAGGGGAGCTTACCCAGTTTGACTGGAGTGAAGCGAGGAGGGGAGCTTACCCAATTTGACTGGAGTGAAGCGAGGAGGGGAGCTTACCCAATTTGACTGGAGCGACGCGAGGAGGGGAGCTTACCCAATTTGACTGGAGCAACGCGAGGAGCGGAGCTTACCCAATTTGACTGGAGCGGCGCGAGGAGCGGAGCTTACCCAATTTGACTGGAGCGACGCGAGGAGCAGAGCTTACCCAATTTGACTGGAGCGACGCGAGGCGCGGAGCTTACCCAATTTGACTGGAGCGACGCGAGGAGCGGAGCTTACCCAATTTGACTGGAGCGACGCGAGGAGCAGAGCTTACCCAATTTGACTGGAGCAACGCGAGGAGCGGAGCTTACCCAATTTGACTGGAGCGACGCGAGGAGCAGAGCTTACCCAATTTGACTGGAGCGACGCGAGGAGCGGAGCTTACCCAATTTGAATGGAGCGAAGCCAGGAGCGGAGCTTACCCAATTTGACTGGAGCGACGCCAGGAGCAGAGCTTACCCAATTTGACTGGAGCGACGCCAGGAGCAGAGCTTACCCAATTTGACTGGAGCGACTCGAGGAGCAGAGCTTACCCAATTTGACTGGAGCGACGCGAGGAGCAGAGCTTACCCAATTTGAATGGAGCGACGCCAGGAGCAGAGCTTACCCAATTTGACTGGAGCGATGCGAGGAGCAGAGCTTACCCAATTTGACTGGAGCGACGCCAGGAGCAGAGCTTACCCAATTTGACTGGAGCGACGCGAGGAGCAGAGCTTACCCAATTTGACTGGAGCGACGCCAGGAGCAGAGCTTACCCAATTTGACTGGAGCGACGCGAGGAGCAGAGCTTACCCAATTTGACTGGAGCGACGCGAGGAGCAGAGCTTACCCAATTTGACTGGAGCGACGCGAGGAGCAGAGCTTACCCAATTTGAATGGAGCGAAGCCAGGAGCAGAGCTTACCCAATTTGAATGGAGCGAAGCCAGGAGCGGAGCTTACCCAATTTGACTGGAGCGACGCGAGGAGCAGAGCTTACCCAATTTGACTGGAGCGACGCCAGGAGCAGAGCTTACCCAATTCGACTGGAGCGACGCGAGGAGCAGAGCTTACCCAATTTGAATGGAGCGAAGCCAGGAGCAGAGCTTACCCAATTTGAATGGAGCGAAGCCAGGAGCTGAGCTTACCCAATTTGACTGGAGCGACGCGAGGAGCAGAGCTTACCCAATTTGACTGGAGCGACGCGAGGAGTGGAGCTTACCCAATTTGACTGGAGCGACGCGAGGAGCAGAGCTTACCCAATTTGACTGGAGCGACGCGAGGAGCAGAGCTTACCCAATTTGACTGGAGCGACGCGAGGAGCAGAGCTTACCCAATTTGACTGGAGCGACGCGAGGAGCAGAGCTTACCCAATTTGAATGGAGCGACGCCAGGAGCAGAGCTTACCCAATTTGACTGGAGCGATGCGAGGAGCAGAGCTTACCCAATTTGACTGGAGCGACGCCAGGAGCAGAGCTTACCCAATTTGACTGGAGCGACGCGAGGAGCAGAGCTTACCCAATTTGACTGGAGCGACGCCAGGAGCAGAGCTTACCCAATTTGACTGGAGCGACGCGAGGAGCAGAGCTTACCCAATTTGACTGGAGCGACGCGAGGAGCAGAGCTTACCCAATTTGACTGGAGCGACGCGAGGAGCAGAGCTTACCCAATTTGAATGGAGCGAAGCCAGGAGCAGAGCTTACCCAATTTGAATGGAGCGAAGCCAGGAGCGGAGCTTACCCAATTTGACTGGAGCGAAGCCAGGAGCTGAGCTTACCCAATTTGACTGGAGCGACGCGAGGAGCAGAGCTTTCCCAATTTGACTGGAGCGACGCGAGGAGTGGAGCTTACCCAATTTGACTGGAGCGACGCGAGGAGCAGAGCTTACCCAATTTGACTGGAGCGACGCGAGGAGCAGAGCTTACCCAATTTGACTGGAGCAACGCGAGGAGCAGAGCTTACCCAATTTGACTGGAGCGACGCGAGGAGCAGAGCTTACCCAATTTGACTGGAGCGACGCGAGGAGCGGAGCTTACCCAATTTGAATGGAGCGAAGCCAGGAGCGGAGCTTACCCAATTTGACTGGAGCGACGCCAGGAGCAGAGCTTACCCAATTTGACTGGAGCGACGCCAGGAGCAGAGCTTACCCAATTTGACTGGAGCGACGCGAGGAGCAGAGCTTACCCAATTTGACTGGAGCGACGCGAGGAGCAGAGCTTACCCAATTTGAATGGAGCGACGCCAGGAGCAGAGCTTACCCAATTTGACTGGAGCGACGCGAGGAGCAGAGCTTACCCAATTTGACTGGAGCGACGCCAGGAGCAGAGCTTACCCAATTTGACTGGAGCGACGCGAGGAGCAGAGCTTACCCAATTTGACTGGAGCGACGCCAGGAGCAGAGCTTACCCAATTTGACTGGAGCGACGCGAGGAGCAGAGCTTACCCAATTTGACTGGAGCGACGCGAGGAGCAGAGCTTACCCAATTTGACTGGAGCGACGCGAGGAGCAGAGCTTACCCAATTTGAATGGAGCGAAGCCAGGAGCAGAGCTTACCCAATTTGAATGGAGCGAAGCCAGGAGCGGAGCTTACCCAATTTGACTGGAGCGACGCGAGGAGCAGAGCTTACCCAATTTGACTGGAGCGACGCCAGGAGCAGAGCTTACCCAATTCGACTGGAGCGACGCAAGGAGCAGAGCTTACCCAATTTGAATGGAGCGAAGCCAGGAGCAGAGCTTACCCAATTTGAATGGAGCGAAGCCAGGAGCGGAGCTTACCCAATTTGACTGGAGCGACGCGAGGAGCAGAGCTTACCCAATTTGACTGGAGCGACGCGAGGAGTGGAGCTTACCCAATTTGACTGGAGCGACGCGAGGAGTGGAGCTTACCCAATTTGACTGGAGCGACGCGAGGAGTGGAGCTTACCCAATTTGACTGGAGCGACGCGAGGAGCGGAGCTTACCCAATTTGACTGGAGCGACGCGAGGAGCAGAGCTTACCCAATTTGACTGGAGCAACGCGAGGAGCAGAGCTTACCCAATTTGACTGGAGCGACGCGAGGAGTGGAGCTTACCCAATTTGACTGGAGCGACGCGAGGAGTGGAGCTTACCCAATTTGACTGGAGCGACGCGAGGAGCGGAGCTTACCCAATTTGACTGGAGCGACGCGAGCAGCAGAGCTTACCCAATTTGACTGGAGCAACGCGAGGAGCAGAGCTTACCCAATTTGAATGGAGCGCGGAGCGAGATTCACAAATGCTGGGGCTTCGGCCATCTCGCCCCCTCCAATTTTGCGCCGGTAGTTTTTCAGTAGCGCTCACTTCACGAGCTCAGGGCATCCCCGGCCCAGCATGCATCTGTAGTCTACTTGTGTGCTACTATAGCCCCTTGCTTTAGCTACTGTCTTGGAGTTCGCTAAATATTTTCATAAAGAAACTGATAAAACACACAGGTGCTAAAACAAGGTGACTTACAAAGATGAGAACCAAGAGAGGGAGTGTGGTGATGTAATGTCCTCAACTAAAGAATCATTGTGGAATCTGAAAAGACACATATCCCCAAAGCATGATGGTGTACTTACTACGTGCACATGAGAAAAGAAAGGACCGAGGTGGGTAGCTAATTAAGGACTACCTATAGAAAAGTGAAATAACAACTGTGCATCTCTGCGCCGCCTGGCAAGAGTGGCCTAAAGGGTGTTTAGCATCCCCAGTGGCTCGGCAAGTGTGGAGAGGATATTCCCTGCTGCTGGCCGGCTCTCCAGACACCATCACATGAGCCTGAAGCCACAGACTGGACAAACTCTTGTTTCTAAAAATGAATTCAAAGACACTAATAAGTCATTTTTTATTTCATTTATATTTCATTCTAAGTAGGCTAAGTCACAGCCTGTATGCACAATTTATAGACTATAATGATTTAATACAAAGAAATGTTGTTTAAATGCTGAGGACCTAATGTCCCTGACTGCCTACCAGCCTAGTGTGTCACACTCACAGTGTATTTCTTTGTAGGCTATAGCCTTGAAATAATTGAAATCATATAGCCTTCTTATTGTCCCTGTCTGTCTCCTGAACTATTTAGAGTGTTTATATGCTGTTTAATACGACATGTAGCCTATTTAAAATGGTGAGCTTCTTACATTCACTGTTTTCATGTTTATTCAAATACTTTTCATTCAAATCATATGGTTTGGTTTCAATATGGAATGGTAGGTCCAAGTAGTCACAACAATAGATGGGTTGTTGGTTAAATAGTGAGTTTAATGATTGGAGTGAGTTTGTAGCAGCATTTTCATCCACTCAACTCCTGGTACGTTCACTTTGAGCTGGACTGGACTGAGGGAGGATGTGGCGGCGGGTTATCCCACAAAAGCTCTGGCATCATTTCCTGCTCCCATCTGCTGTGCTTCACCCACGTTTCAATCAACCTCAATGACACAGAACATTGAGAAACTGTTTGCTACCCGTGGGGACCACAGCACTTCCTGTGAGCTCTCCATCCAGAATGCATCATTGTCTGATATATTAAAAAAAAGCACATTTTGTCCCTCAACACCAGAACTGGACTGTGTGGATATGAATAATGTGTTTTTGTGTGTTTTTCCAGTCTCTCTAAGTCTATCTTGGCTGTCTTTGGCATTTCTCTTTTTCTTTGTTGTCTTTCTGGATAGTTCTGGATTGGGGAGACATTAGCAGCCCTGGCAGACGCCGGGCTCGGGTGTGGCAAGGTTGTGCAGCGTGGTTAAGTCATTATCTAAGGCGTGTCGACGCAGTGTGTGAAAGGATCAGGGCGGGGGTGGAGATTAGACCATAACCTTAAGGAAATGTTGAATAATAATTTTTCGTGACAGCTCAGGCTTAAAGGGACTCAGAAGGGCTCTGGGGTTTCTAGCATTGATCGACAATATTATTTGTGTTACCATGACTTAGTTTATGAGTCATTGATCGCCTAGAAGTTTTACATGGGGCAAGGCAAAGTAAAGGAAGGTTTTTTTTAAAGCATAAGAACCAGGTTTGTACTCAGCCTCACAAAGTTTAATACTCTCCTTTCTCAAATTCCCTTCATATTCTCAGGTTTTAACCCGTGACATGGGTTGCTCTGTCTCAATGTTAGTTACAGTTGACAGATTTTATTATTTGGGGGAGATACGTCATGAGAGTGAAGATGAGGAGGGATTTTAATTGGTGAAAAAGTGTTTATCTTTTTTTTTCAAAAGCCACATCAGCACCACAATTAATACTTACATGATTGCATTTCCAATTACATCATTCATTGCCATACATTATAAATGCATCACTATGACATCAATACTTTTATCACTAATCTGGATAATTTATCCCAGTTGCCTTTCTTCTTTGACGAGCTGAACCACAACGACAATTAAACTCTGGTGGCCTTTTGGATGTGTAAAGTTTACTACAAGCTCTACACAGACGCAAGATTCGGAGCGTTGCGATGGCGTTTTTTCGTCACAAAAGGGCGGCTCCTTGTGATACGATCTAGCATTTTACATACTTTTTTACTACCCGGAATATTGAGACAATCCGTATAATTCCTGCCGCAGCCGCCGGGGCAGTGATGTCGCTTGGTTCCTTTGTCTGATCTATAGGCTATTCATCAAAGTAGCCTATTTTGCATTGATAACCAAATATAATCGTAGTGACATTTCAAACAGTAACCCGAACAACAAGATTCCACCCAAAAAGGTATTTTGTTTAGAAGTAATAACTAGTGAGTCCAGGTGATTGTGAAATGGTAGACGCTACTGTAGCCAACTAGCTAGCCAGGTGCTTTTTTATCTGTGACCAAAACATGATGACTTGATCCGATTTTTTTTCTGATGTTAATAAATACACAAGCAGCATATTAAACTGGGATAATGTTGTAATTTACACCGGCAAGTAGAACAATATTGGCCAGGTCCTATTTTTTAAATTATAAATATGATTATTTCACATTGAGATGTGGGAAGCTAAAAACGCTAGCTAACTTGCTATGTTTTTAGCCAGGCTAAAGCCAGCTAGCCAAGCTGCCAGCTAGCTACTACAAGCAAAAGGGAAGGCAAGTCATCCTTGCTTTCACAAAATTACAAGACAAAAACTAAAAATGTTTCCAACACCACCTTGTGGGTGGGAGTGGGACTGGCGCTACTCCAAAAACCAAACTCCACCCCTGTGCACGCACATAGATCAATGGAGTGAAGCTTGTAGTTACCTGAACAGGAAGACAGAGAGAAATGTATTTGTTTGTCTGTCTGTCCACTGCACTTTCTTTTCAACCACAATGGCACATCCTCTGGAGTAGTCCACTGAAGAGTATTCTATTCTATTGAATTCTCACACATGTCAGTCAGTGCAACATAAAGCCCTATGCTGTTACCACTGTGTGGCCTTCTCCTTTCTCCTCTCATGACAGTCATGGCCCGCAGGCTCTCTATGTAAAGGCTGTGCCAGTAACAGATAGAGAGTCCTGATTCCCAGCTTCCCCTGTCTTAATGAGACTCTGCTCTGCCACACTCCCCCCCCACACCCACACACCCACCCACACTCACACACCCCCACACACACGCACACACGCACGCACGCACCCACCCACACACACCCACGCACTCACACCCACCCACGCACACACACACACACACACACACACACCCACCCACCCACACACACACACACACACACACCCACGCACGCACTCACACACACACACACACATACCCACGCACGCACGCACGCACGCACTCACACACCCACACACACACACACCCACCCACGCACTCGCACTCGCACTCACCCCCCCCACACACACACACATACCCACGCACTCACACACTCCCACCCACCCACACACACACCCACGCACTCACCCACACACACACACGCACTTGCACGCACGCACACACACACACACACACACACACTCACACACACGCACGCACACACACGCATGCACATACACACACACAGGTGTGTGCAAACATACAGACACACACACAAACACACACAGGTGTGTGCAAACATACATATACACAGACACACACCGCTAAACAAGCCCCCGTGAAGCCTAAACATCTCCCTGAGGTATGGAGATCACACACTGTGACACTCCCAGCTTCCATCAGTAGTAGCGATGCAGAGGCGGCTGGTGACTAGCCATGGCACAGACCTGTAATAGCTTGATCTGGTGTCTGTGCTAATTAAGTAGCAGTTTGTGCTTCTCTCTCTTTCTCTCTCTCTCTCTCTCTCTCTCACACTCTCTCACACACTCTCACACTCTCTCACACTCTCTCACACTCTCTCACTCTCTCTCACTCTCTCACTCTCTCTCTCTCTCTCTCTCTCTCTCTTTCTCTCTCTCTCACTCTCTCACACTCTCTCACACTCTCACACTCTCTCACACTCTCTCTCACTCTCTCTCTCTCACTCTCTCACACTCTCTCACACTCTCACACTCTCTCACACTCTCTCTCACTCTCTCACTCTCTCTCACTCTCTCTCATTCTCTCACTGGTGTTTAACAATGAACCCCAACCAACAGAACATCTCATGTTTGTGTGTGGGGGGGGGAGTGTAAAGCTGCTGACCTAAGACCATGGTCAGGTCACAGTAATGATGATGGGAGGACAGAGATGGAGATGATGATGATAATGATGTGAGGACAGATATGGCGTTAGCTAGCTGCTGTGCGTTTTGGCTTGTGTTCACCAAACATTTTCTCTCTATTTTTACAGCATGGATGACTAATATTGGTATCAGTGTTGTTGCACTATTAAAGCCCCCATGCAGTCGTTCTATTAAAATTGTTTTAATCATCTATTTATGTCTAATAAATAACTGACGTGTTTTATTTACTTAAAATAACTCCACAATATATATTTTTTTAAATATTTGGCCCTTGAAATGCTCAGTCTGAGCGTGTGGGCGTTAAGATATTTACATAAACAGCCCTGATTGGCTGATAGGATGGTCTAGAGCCCACAGTCATTGGTCTATTATAATAGGATCACATTGTGACGTCATGATGTGGCCGATAGTTCTTTCCCAACTGAACATGCTTCAAACAGCCCTTACACAAACACGTCAGTGTTATTTCAACCTCATAGTGTGGAACTATCACAGAAAAACAGGAATATTCCGTTTTTTGAAAACTTCTCTAAACTAGTTGAAAGGCACACCTGTGTTGGTCTCCAGGGGTGAAATATCCCTCTCACTTTTATAAAAACTTCTCTTGAATACCGCGGAGGTAGAGGATAGCATTAAAGTAATGCTTTTGTGTCAGGGATGTACTCTAAATGTATTTGATCCAGCCCATTCCTATCCTGCCGTAGGCCATTCCTCCACACAGTTTATTTGATTCAGTTCTGTTCTTAGATTCTCTCAATATCCCAGTGGCATAGGCAAAGACCAGAGGGGTTCTTCTCAAGTTCATCAATAATTCCTTTAGACAGAGACAGGGCTTCAATAGGCAGATAGAGAAGTGTGTGTGTGTGTGTGTGTGTGTGTGCGTGCGTGCGCACGTGTGTGCGTGTGTGTGTGGTAAGTTGAAGCTGTAATAATCACTGGGGCTATGGGGTCTCCAGTTTGACCCCTGGTGTCGTAGGCAACACGAGGGGAGCGGTGTCTGGTTTAAGGGCTATTGAGGGGAGTTTGGGGAGTTGAAGTTCCCACTCAGTAAAGAGGCTCAGGAGGATAGAATAAAACATTTACAAAATAAATGAAAAATTGACTAGCATATTAGTCCAGAGATTCTAAACCAGACGAGTGGGGAGAAAAGGTTGTGGAGCCACAAACATCCTGGTGTTTTCACGTATTCCCCCTCTTGTTGACAGAGGAGAGTGGAGCAGGGAGTTCTAATGTCATCTGATGGCCTCACTGAACCTGAGTAATGAAAGCTGTTTCTGATCTGGCTTTTAGTGGGGGAGGGAGGGATGGAGAGAGAAGGGGGAGGGAGGGGATAGAAGGGGGAGGGAGGGGTTGGAGAGAGAGAGAGAGGGGGAGGGAGGGATAGAGAGAGAGAAGGGGGAGGGAGGGATGGAGAGAGAGAAGGGGGAGGGAGGGGTGGAGAGAGAGAACGGGGAGGGAGGGATGGATGGAGAGAGAGAGAAGGGGGAGGGAGTGATGGAGAGAGAGAAGGGGAGGGAGGGATGGAGAGAGAGAAGGGGGAGAGAGGGATGGATGGAGAGAGAGAGAAGGGGGAGAGAGGGGTGGAGAGAGAGAAGGGGGAGGGAGGGATGGATGGAGAGAGAGAGAAGGGGAGAGAGGGGTGGAGAGAGAGAAGGGGAGGGAGGGATGGAGAGAGAGAAGGGGGAGGGAGGTGGTTTATTGGTTTATTAGGATCCCCATTAGCTTTTGCAGAAGCAGAAGCAATTCTTCCTGGGGTCCACAAAAAGAGGGGGTAGAGAGAGAACAGTAGTAGATGGTGGAGGTAGAGAGAGAACAACAGTAGATGGTGGAGGTAGAGAGAGAACAACAGTAGATGGTGGAGTTAGAGAGAGAACAGCAGTAGATGGAGGGGTAGAGAGAGAACAACAGTAGATGGTGGAGGTAGAGAGAGAACATCAGTTAGATGGAGGTAGAGAGAGAACATCAGTAGATGGAGGAGGTAGAGAGAGAACAACAGTAGATGATGGAGGTAGAGAGAGAACAGCAGTTAGATGGAGGAGGTAGAGAGAGAACAGCAGTAGATGGAGGAGGTAGAGAGAGAACAGCAGTAGATGGAGGAGGTAGAGAGAGAACAGCAGTAAATGGTGGAGGTAGAGAGAGAACAGCAGTTAGATGGAGGAGGTAGAGAGAGAACAGCAGTAGATGGACGAGGTAGAGAGAGAACAGCAGTAGATGGTGGAGGTAGAGAGAGAACAGCAGTAGATGGTGGAGGTAGAGAGAGAACAACAGTAGATGGAGGAGGTAGAGAGAGAACAGCAGTAGATGGAGGAGGTAGAGAGAGAACAACAGTAGATGGAGGTAGAGAGAGAGAACAGCAGTAGATGGAGGAGGTAGAGAGAGAACAGCAGTAGATGGAGGAGGTAGAGAGAGAACAACAGTAGATGGAGGAGGTAGAGAGAGAACAGCAGTTAGATGGAGGAGGTAGAGAGAGAACAGAAGTAGATGGAGGAGGTAGAGAGAGAACAGCAGTAGATGGAGGAGGTAGAGAGAGAACAGCAGTAGATGGAGGAGGTAGAGAGAGAACAGCAGTAGATGGATGAGGTAGAGAGAGAACAACAGTAGATGGAGGAGGTAGAGAGAGAACAGCAGTAGATGGAGGAGGTAGAGAGAGAACAGCAGTAGATGGAGGAGGTAGAGAGAGAACAGCAGTAGATGGAGGAGGTAGAGAGAGAACAGCAGTAGATGGAGGGGTAGAGAGAGAACAGCAGTAGATGGAGGAGGTAGAGAGAGAACAGCAGTAGATGGAGGAGGTAGAGAGAGAACAGCAGTAGATGGAGGAGGTAGAGAGAGAACAGCAGTAGATGAAGGAGGTAGAGAGAGAACAGCAGTAGATGGAGGAGGTAGAGAGAGAACAGCAGTAGATGGTGGAGGTAGAGAGAGAACAGCAGTAGATGGAGGAGGTAGAGAGAGAACAGCAGTAGATGGAGGAGGTAGAGAGAGAACAGCAGTAGATGGAGGTAGAGAGAGAACAGCAGTAGATGGAGGAGGTAGAGAGAGAACAGCAGTAGATGGAGGAGGTAGAGAGAGAACAGCAGTAGATGGAGGAGGTAGAGAGAGAACAGCAGTAGATGGAGGAGGTAGAGAGAGAACAACAGTAGATGGAGGAGGTAGAGAGAGAACAGCAGTTAGATGGAGGAGGTAGAGAGAGAACAGCAGTAGATGGAGGAGGTAGAGAGAGAACAACAGTAGATGGAGGAGGTAGAGAGAGAACAGCAGTTAGATGGAGGAGGTAGAGAGAGAACAGCAGTAGATGGAGGAGGTAGAGAGGGGGTGGGTTGAACAAACATACCAACATCAACCAGCTGTGCTCCACAACACCTGAAGGCACACAGCAGCTAAGTAGCGTAACAACTACTCAATACGTTTGGAAAGTTTCTCACCATGTCAGACATGCCTTCAGGACCCAGCAGCTGTTAGTATAGTTAACCCTGTCTGTTGACAGACATAACCTGTTCTGCTGGTTAGGAATGTCTGTATGCACTGAATGTCTACAGAGATGCCATGACAATGAATGTGTCATTGGGTTAGCATTTCAAATATTGTTAATAAGTCATGTTGTCCCTGTGAATGCAGGGAGATTATGAGGATGGTAAAGAGTTAGTGTTCACCATTGTTGCTGTGAGGTGAATCAGAGGGCACAGGGAGTGGATCATAGCGGTGAATAGAGTGGTGCAGGTCATGGGAGTGGTGCGGGACAGGGGAGTGGTGCAGGTCAGGGGAGTGGTGCGGGACAGGGGAGTGGTGCAGGTCATGGGAGTGGTGCAGGTCATGGGAGTGGTGCGGGACAGGGGAGTGGTGCAGGTCATGGGAGTGGTGCGGGACAGGGGAGTGGTGCAGGTCAGGGGAGTGGTGCAGGTCAGGGGAGTGGTGCAGGTCAGGGGAGTGGTGCAGGTCGGGGAATTGTGCAGGTCAGGGGAGTGGTGCAGGTCAGGGGAGTGGTGCAGGTCAGGGGAGTGGTGCAGGTCGGGGGAGTGGTGCAGGTCAGGGGAGTGGTGCAGGTCGGGGGAGTGGTGCAGGTCGGGGGAATGGTGCAGGTCATGGGAGTGATGCAGGTCAGGGGAATGATGCAGGTCAGAGGAGTGGTGCAGGTCAGGGGAATGGTGCAGTTCAGGGGAGTGGTGCAAGTCAGGGGAATGGTGCAGGTCAGGGGAGTGGTGCAGGTCAGGGGAGTGGTGCAGGTCGGGGGAATGGTGCAGGTCAGGGGAATGATGCAGGTCAGGGGAGTGGTGCAGGTCACGGGAGTGGTGCAGTTCAGGGGAATGGTGCAGGTCAGGGGAGTGGTGCAGGTCAAGGGAGTGGTGCAGGTGATGGGAGTGGTGCAGGTCAGGGGAGTGGTGCAGGTCAGGGGAGTGGTGCAGGTGAATGGAGTGGTGCAGGTCAGGGGAATGGTGCAGGTCGGGGGAGTGGTGCAGGTCAGGGGAGTGGTGCAGGTAGAGGAGGTGGTGCAGGTCAGGGGAGTGGTGCAGGTCAGGGGAGTGGTGCAGGTCAATGGAGTGGTGCAGGTCAGGGGAGTGGTGCAGGTCAGGGGAGTTGTGCAGGTCAGGGGAATGGTGCAGGTAAGGGGAGTGGTGCAGGTGAGGGGAGTGGTGCAGGAGAGGGGAGTGGTGCAGGTCAGGGGAATGGTGCCGGTAAGGGGAGTGGTGCCTGTCAGGGGAGTGGTGCAGCTAGAGGAGGTGGTGCAGGTGAGGGGAGTGGTGCAGGTCAGGGGAGTGGTGCAGGTCAGGGGAGTGGTGCATATCAGGGGAATGATGCAGGTAAGGGGAGTGGTGCAGGTCAGGGGAATGGTGCAGGTCATGGGAGTGGTGCAGGTAGAGGGGACGGTGCAGGAGAGGGGAGTGGTGCAGGTCAGGGGAGTGGTGCAGGTCAGGGGAATGTGTCGGTAAGGGGAGTGGTGCAGGTCATGGGAGTGGTGCAGGTAGAGGGGGTGGTGCAAGTGAGGGGAGTGGTGCAGGTCAGGGGAGTGGTGCAGGTCAGGGAAGTTGTTCAGGTCAGGGGAATGGTGCAGGTAGAGGGGATGGTACAGGAGAGGGGAGTGGTGCAGGTCAGGGGAATGTGCCGGTAAGGGGAGTGGTGCAGGTCATGGGAGTGGTGCAGGTAGAGGGGGTGCTGCAAGTGAGGGGAGTGGTGCAGGTCAGGGGAGTGGTGCAGGTCAGGGAAGTGGTTCAGGTCAGGGGAATGGTGCAGGTAAGGGGAGTGATTCAGATCATGGGAGTGGTGCAGGTCATGGGAGAGGTGCAGGTCGGGAGTGCTGCAGGTCAGGAGAGTGGTGCAGGTCATGAGAGTGGTGTAGGTCAGGGAAGTGCTGCAGGTGAGGGGAGTGATGCAGGTCAGGGAAGTGCTGCAGGTCAGGGGAGTGCTGCAGGTAAATCCCTCCTGTCTACAGGACTAACTGAGACCAGTGTCTCCAGACTTTTCCATTGCCACTAATGGACCTCCTCCCATCATTATGAGTACAACACCTGGCCACTAAAGAACCTCCTCCCATCATTATGAGTATAACACCTGGCCACTAATGAACCTCCTCCCATCATTATGAGTACAACACCTGGCCACTAATGAACCTCCTCCCATCATTATGAGTACAACACCTGCCCACTAATGAACCTCCTCCCATCATTATGAATACAATACCTGGCCACTAATGAACCTCCTCCCATCATTATGAGTATAACACCTGCCCACTAATGAACCTCCTCCCATCATTATGAATACAACACCTGGCCACTAAAGAACCTCCTCCCATCATTATGAATACAACACATGGCCACTAATGAACCTCCTCCCATCATTATGAGTACAACACATGGCCACTAATGAACCTCCTCCCATCATTATGAATACAACACATGGCCACTAATGAACCTCCTCCCATCATTATGAGTACAACACCTGGCCACTAATGAACCTCCTCCCATCATTATGAGTACAACCCCTGGCCACTAATGAACCTCCTCCCATCATTATGAGTACAACACCTGGCCACTAATGAACCTCCTCCCATCATTATGAATACAACACCTGGCCACTAATGAACCTCCTCCCATCATTATGAGTACAACACCTGGCCACTAATGAACCTCCTCCCATCATTATGAGTACAACACATGGCCACTAATGAACCTCCTCCCATCATTATGAATACAACACATGGCCACTAATGAACCTCCTCCCATCATTATGAGTACAACACCTGGCCACTAATGAACCTCCTCCCATCATTATGAGTACAACACATGGCCACTAATGAACCTCCTCCCATCATTATGAGTACAACACATGGCCACTAATGAACCTCCTCCCATCATTATGAATACAACACATGGCCACTAAAGAACCTCCTCCCATCATTATGAGTACAACACATGGCCACTAATGAACCTCCTCCCATCATTATGAATACAACACCTGGACACTAATGAACCTCCTCCCATCATTATGAGTACAACACATGGCCACTAAAGAACCTCCTCCCATCATTATGAATACAACACATGGCCACTAAAGAACCTCCTCCCATCATTATGAATACAACACCTGGCCACTAATGAACCTCCTCCCATCATTATGAGTACAACACATGGCCACTAATGAACCTCCTCCCATCATTATGAGTATAACCCCTGGCCACTAATGAACCTCCTCCCATCATTATGAATACAACACATGGCCACTAATGAACCTCCGCCCATCATTATGAATACAACACATGGCCACTAAAGAACCTCCTCCCATCATTATGAATACAACACCTGGCCACTAAAGAACCTCCTCCCATCATTATGAGTATAACACCTGGCCACTAAAGAACCTCCTCCCATCATTATGAGTATAACACCTGGCCACTAAAGAACCTCCTCCCATCATTATGAATACAACACCTGGCCACTAAAGAACCTCCTCCCATCATTATGAGTATAACACCTGGCCACTAAAGAACCTCCTCCCATCATTATGAGTATAACACCTGGCCACTAAAGAACCTCCTCCCATCATTATGAATACAACACCTGGCCACTAATGAACCTCCTCCCATCATTTCATAGTGTAAGTGATAAGTGCAATTAGTACCACATTTTTTATGTTGCAGAATTGCATAAAAGAGAATAAAAGAGAACTTGGCCCATTTAAAAAATAAATAATTTGACCTGAGGTAGTGTGTATCTGCGTCCAGAGGGAAGGAGCTGCAATTCAGGGTGGAGTGGATGGGAAGAGTCTACTGCTCTTTTATTGGCCTTATGGAGGGCTCTGCCCAGGTAGAGAGATGGAGGGCTCTGCCCAGGTAGAGAGATGGAGGGCTCTGCCCAGGTAGAGAGATGGAGGGCTCTGAACAGGTAGAGAGATGGAGGGCTCTGACCAGGTAGAGAGATAGAGGGCTCTAACCAGGTAGAGAGATGGAGGGCTCTGTCCAGGTAGAGAGATGGAGGGCTCTGCCTAGGTAGAGAGATGACCAGGTAGAGAGATGGAGGGCTCTGACCAGGTAGAGAGATGACCAGGTAGAGAGATGGAGGGCTCTGCCCAGGTAGAGAGATGGAGGGCTCTGCCCAGGTAGAGAGATGGAGGGCTCTGCCCAGGTAGAGAGATGGAGGGCTCTGCCCAGGTAGAGAGATGGAGGGCTCTGCCCAGGTAGAGAGATGGAGGGCTCTGTCCAGGTAGAGAGATGGAGGGCTCTGCCCAGGTAGAGAGATGGAGGGCTCTGCCCAGGTAGAGAGATGGAGGGCTCTGCCCAGGTAGAGAGATGGAGGGCTCTGCCCAGGTAGAGAGATGGAGGGCTCTAACCAGGTAGAGAGATGACCAGGTAGAGAGATGGAGGGCTCTGAACAGGTAGAGAGATGACCAGGTAGAGAGATGGAGGGCTCTGAACAGGTAGAGAGATGGAGGGCTCTGAACAGGTAGAGAGATGGAGGGCTCTGCCCAGGTAGAGAGATGGAGGGCTCTGCCCAGGTAGAGAGATGGAGGGCTCTGCCCAGGTAGAGAGATGGAGGGCTCTGACCAGGTAGAGAGATGACCAGGTAGAGAGATGGAGGGCTCTGCCCAGGTAGAGAGATGGAGGGCTCTGCCCAGGTAGAGAGATGGAGGGCTCTGAACAGGTAGAGAGATGGAGGGCTCTGCCCAGGTAGAGAGATGGAGGGCTCTGAACAGGTAGAGAGATGGAGGGCTCTGAACAGGTAGAGAGATGGAGGGCTCTGACCAGGTAGAGAGATGGAGGGCTCTGCCCAGGTAGAGAGATGGAGGGCTCTGACTAGGTAGAGAGATGGAGGGCTCTGACTAGGTAGAGAGATGGAGGGCTCTGCCCAGGTAGAGAGATGGAGGGCTCTGCCCAGGTAGAGAGATGGAGGGCTCTGCCCAGGTAGAGAGATGGAGGGCTCTGCCCAGGTAGAGAGATGGAGGGCTCTGACCAGGTAGAGAGATGGAGGGCTCTGCCCAGGTAGAGAGATGGAGGGCTCTGCCCAGGTAGAGAGATGGAGGGCTCTGAACAGGTAGAGAGATGGAGGGCTCTGCCCAGGTAGAGAGATGGAGGGCTCTGAACAGGTAGAGAGATGGAGGGCTCTGAACAGGTAGAGAGATGGAGGGCTCTGAACAGGTAGAGAGATGGAGGGCTCTGCCCAGGTAGAGAGATGGAGGGCTCTGACTAGGTAGAGAGATGGAGGGCTCTGACCAGGTAGAGAGATGGAGGGCTCTGTCCAGGTAGAGAGATGGAGGGCTCTGCCCAGGTAGAGAGATGGAGGGCTCTGCCCAGGTAGAGAGATGGAGGGCTCTAACCAGGTAGAGAGATGGAGGGCTCTAACCAGGTAGAGAGATGGAGGGCTCTGCCCAGGTAGAGAGATGGAGGGCTCTGCCCAGGTAGAGAGATGGAGGGCTCTGACCAGGTAGAGAGATGGAGGGCTCTGCCCAGGCAGAGAGATGGAGGGCTCTGACCAGGTAGAGAGATGGAGGGCTCTGAACAGGTAGAGAGATGGAGGGCTCTGACCAGGTAGAGAGATGGAGGGCTCTGCCCAGGTAGAGAGATGGAGGGCTCTGACCAGGTAGAGAGATGGAGGGCTCTGCCCAGGTAGAGAGATGGAGGGCTCTGACTAGGTAGAGAGATGGAGGGCTCTGACCAGGTAGAGAGATGGAGGGCTCTGTCCAGGTAGAGAGATGGAGGGCTCTGCCCAGGTAGAGAGATGGAGGGCTCTGCCCAGGTAGAGAGATGGAGGGCTCTAACCAGGTAGAGAGATGGAGGGCTCTAACCAGGTAGAGAGATGGAGGGCTCTGCCCAGGTAGAGAGATGGTGGGCTCTGCCCAGGTAGAGAGATGGAGGGCTCTGACCAGGTATAGAGATGGATGACTCTGCCCAGGCAGAGAGATGGAGGGCTCTGACCAGGTAGAGAGATGGAGGGCTCTGAACAGGTAGAGAGATGGAGGGCTCTGACCAGGTAGAGAGATGGAGGGCTCTGCCCAGGTAGAGAGATGGAGGGCTCTGACCAGGTAGAGAGATGGAGGGCTCTGCCCAGGTAGAGAGATGACCAGGTAGAGAGATGGAGGGCTCTGACCAGGTAGAGAGATGACCAGGTAGAGAGATGGAGGGCTCTGCCCAGGTAGAGAGATGGAGGGCTCTGCCCAGGTAGAGGGATGGAGGGCTCTGACCAGGTAGAGAGATGGAGGGCTCTGACCAGGTAGAGAGATGACCAGGTAGAGAGATGGAGGGCTCTGCCCAGGTAGAGAGATGGAGGGCTCTAACCAGGTAGAGAGATGGAGGGCTCTGCCCAGGTAGAGAGATGGAGGGCTCTGCCCAGGTAGAGAGATGGAGGGCTCTGACCAGGTAGAGAGATGGAGGGCTCTGACCAGGTAGAGAGATGGAGGGCTCTGACTAGGTAGAGAGATGGAGGGCTCTGACTAGGTAGAGAGATGGAGGGCTCTGACTAGGTAGAGAGATGGAGGGCTCTGCCTAGGTAGAGAGATGGAGGGCTCTGACCAGGTAGAGAGATGGAGGGCTCTGACTAGGTAGAGAGATGGAGGGCTCTGACTAGGTAGAGAGATGGAGGGCTCTGCCCAGGTAGAGAGATGGAGGGCTCTGCCCAGGTAGAGAGATGGAGGGCTCTGAACAGGTAGAGAGATGGAGGGCTCTGCCCAGGTAGAGAGATGGAGGGCTCTGAACAGGTAGAGAGATGGAGGGCTCTGAACAGGTAGAGAGATGGAGGGCTCTGAACAGGTAGAGAGATGGAGGGCTCTGCCCAGGTAGAGAGATGGAGGGCTCTGCCCAGGTAGAGAGATGGAGGGCTCTGCCCAGGTAGAGAGATGGAGGGCTCTAACCAGGTAGAGAGATGGAGGGCTCTAACCAGGTAGAGAGATGGAGGGCTCTGCCCAGGTAGAGAGATGGAGGGCTCTGAACAGGTAGAGAGATGGAGGGCTCTGCCCAGGTAGAGAGATGGAGGGCTCTGCCCAGGTAGAGAGATGGAGGGCTCTGACCAGGTAGAGAGATGGAGGGCTCTAACCAGGTAGAGAGATGGAGGGCTCTGACTAGGTAGAGAGATGGAGGGCTCTGCCTAGGTAGAGAGATGGAGGGCTCTGACCAGGTATAGAGATGGAGGGCTCTGACTAGGTAGAGAGATGGAGGGCTCTGACTAGGTAGAGAGATGGAGGGCTCTGCCCAGGTAGAGAGATGGAGGGCTCTGCCCAGGTAGAGAGATGGAGGGCTCTGAACAGGTAGAGAGATGGAGGGCTCTGCCCAGGTAGAGAGATGGAGGGCTCTGAACAGGTAGAGAGATGGAGGGCTCTGAACAGGTAGAGAGATGGAGGGCTCTGAACAGGTAGAGAGATGGAGGGCTCTGAACAGGTAGAGAGATGGAGGGCTCTGCCCAGGTAGAGAGATGGAGGGCTCTGCCCAGGTAGAGAGATGGAGGGCTCTGCCCAGGTAGAGAGATGGAGGGCTCTGACCAGGTAGAGAGATGGAGGGCTCTGACTAGGTAGAGAGATGGAGGGCTCTGACTAGGTAGAGAGATGGAGGGCTCTGACTAGGTAGAGAGATGGAGGGCTCTGCCTAGGTAGAGAGATGGAGGGCTCTGACCAGGTAGAGAGATGGAGGGCTCTGACTAGGTAGAGAGATGGAGGGCTCTGACTAGGTAGAGAGATGGAGGGCTCTGCCCAGGTAGAGAGATGGAGGGCTCTGCCCAGGTAGAGAGATGGAGGGCTCTGAACAGGTAGAGAGATGGAGGGCTCTGCCCAGGTAGAGAGATGGAGGGCTCTGAACAGGTAGAGAGATGGAGGGCTCTGAACAGGTAGAGAGATGGAGGGCTCTGAACAGGTAGAGAGATGGAGGGCTCTGTCCAGGTAGAGAGATGGAGGGCTCTGCCCAGGTAGAGAGATGGAGGGCTCTGCCCAGGTAGAGAGATGGAGGGCTCTAACCAGGTAGAGAGATGGAGGGCTCTAACCAGGTAGAGAGATGGAGGGCTCTGCCCAGGTAGAGAGATGGAGGGCTCTGAACAGGTAGAGAGATGGAGGGCTCTGCCCAGGTAGAGAGATGGAGGGCTCTGCCCAGGTAGAGAGATGGAGGGCTCTGACCAGGTAGAGAGATGGAGGGCTCTAACCAGGTAGAGAGATGGAGGGCTCTGACTAGGTAGAGAGATGGAGGGCTCTGCCTAGGTAGAGAGATGGAGGGCTCTGACCAGGTAGAGAGATGGAGGGCTCTGACTAGGTAGAGAGATGGAGGGCTCTGACTAGGTAGAGAGATGGAGGGCTCTGCCCAGGTAGAGAGATGGAGGGCTCTGCCCAGGTAGAGAGATGGAGGGCTCTGAACAGGTAGAGAGATGGAGGGCTCTGCCCAGGTAGAGAGATGGAGGGCTCTGAACAGGTAGAGAGATGGAGGGCTCTGAACAGGTAGAGAGATGGAGGGCTCTGAACAGGTAGAGAGATGGAGGGCTCTGCCCAGGTAGAGAGATGGAGGGCTCTGCCCAGGTAGAGAGATGGAGGGCTCTGCCCAGGTAGAGAGATGGAGGGCTCTAACCAGGTAGAGAGATGGAGGGCTCTAACCAGGTAGAGAGATGGAGGGCTCTGCCCAGGTAGAGAGATGGAGGGCTCTGAACAGGTAGAGAGATGGAGGGCTCTGCCCAGGTAGAGAGATGGAGGGCTCTGCCCAGGTAGAGAGATGGAGGGCTCTGACCAGGTAGAGAGATGGAGGGCTCTAACCAGGTAGAGAGATGGATCCCCTTCGAGAAGACTAACCAAAGCAGTATCGTCAGCATATTTGATCAGGTGGTGCCCTGGGAACCGGCTGTTTCCTATCATTAACTTAACATGCAAACTTAAAAGGTTAGTTCATCAGTACTTCTAATTCACTGCATCGCTTGGACTTTCTCGGGCTGCGTTCAGTGAAATACTTTTGACCAGGCCCCATATGGAATAGGGCTCCATTTGGGACGCAAGTGTTATGTTTTCCCAATACTGTTGATTTCAATTGGTAGTTACAGTCTTGTCCCATCACTGCAACTCCCATACTGACTCGGGAGAGGCGAAGGCCGAGAGCCATGTGTCCTCCGAAACACGACCCTCCCAAGCCACACTGCTCGCTTAACCTGGAAGCCAGCTGAACCAATGTATCGGAGGAAACACCATACAACTGCCGACCGTGTCCAAATGCATGCGCCCACCCCGCCACAGGAGTCGCTAGATCGCAGTGGACAATGCTGGGCCAATTGTGCGCTGCCTCATGTGTCTCCCGGTCGCGACACACCCCGGGATCGAACCCGCGTCTGTAGTGACGCCGCAAGCACTTCGATGCAATGCCTTAGACTGCTGTGCCACTCAGGAGGCTGCTAATTTCTGAATACTGTTGACTCAGCCTTCACACGTATAGACTTTTAGGTAGATGTAGCCTTGTCGTTTTGTCCTGTTGTATTGCAACAGGTCCTGCCACTATAAAGGAAGGCCATATGTCCTTTGTGGTTGATAACAATAAAACAGTAACAATGTTAGAAACAATTCATGTGAAGGCAACACAAGTTTTGATTCTTCCTCTATGCAAAAAGGTGTTCCACATATTTCATTATAGCTGTTATATTGGTGGTTTTCACAGCGTGGCTGTATTGCCTTTTAGGTTAGCACTTTAGCGCTTCACTCCTTCTGCACTGCTTTATGTTAGAGGCTTGATCTGTTCTGCACTGCTTTATGCTAGAGGCTTGTTCTGCACTGCTTTATGCTAGAGGCTTGTTCTGTTCTGCACTGCTTTATGCTAGAGGCTTGTTCTGTTCTGCACTGCTTTATGTTAGAGGCTTCTTCTGCACTGCTTTATGTTAGAGGCTTGATCTGTTCTGCACTGCTTTATGTTAGAGGCTTGTTCTGCACTGCTTTATGCTAGAGGCTTGTTCTGCTCTGCACTGCTTTGTGCTAGAGGCTTGATCTGTTCTGCACTGCTTTATGCTAGAGGCTTCTTCTGCACTGCTTTATGTTAGAGGCTTGATCTGTTCTGCACTGCTTTATGTTAGAGGCTTGATCTGTTCTGCACTGCTTTATGTTAGAGGCTTGTTCTGCACTGCTTTATGCTAGAGGCTTGTTCTGCTCTGCACTGCTTTGTGCTAGAGGCTTGATCTGTTCTGCACTGCTTTATGCTAGAGGCTTGTTCTGTTCTGCACTGCTTTATGTTAGAGGCTTGTTCTGTTCTGCACTGCTTTATGCTAGAGGCTTGTTCTGCACTGCTTTATGCTAGAGGCTTGTTCTGTTCTGCACTGCTTTATGCTAGAGGCTTGTTCTGCACTGCTTTATGCTAGAGGCTTGATCTGTTCTGCACTGCTTTATGCTAGAGGCTTGATCTGTTCTGCTCTGCTTTATGTTAGAGGCTTGATCTGTTCTGCACTGCTTTATGTTAGAGGCTTGATCTGTTCTGCACTGCTTTATGCTAGAGGCTTGTTCTGCACTGCTTTATGTTAGAGGCTTGTTCTGCACTGCTTTATGCTAGAGGCTTGTTCTGCACTGCTTTATGCTAGAGGCTTGTTCTGCACTGCTTTATGCTAGAGGCTTGATCTGTTCTGCACTGCTTTATGTTAGAGGCTTGTTCTGCACTGCTTTATGCTAGAGGCTTGTTCTGTTCTGCACTGCTTTATGCTAGAGGCTTGTTCTGTTCTGCACTGCTTTATGCTAGAGGCTTGTTCTGTTCTGCACTGCTTTATGCTAGAGGCTTGTTCTGTTCTGCGCTGCTTTATGCTAGAGGCTTGATCTGTTCTGCACTGCTTTATGTTAGAGGCTTGTTCTGTTCTGCACTGCTTTATGCTAGAGGCTTGATCTGTTCTGCTCTGCTTTATGCTAGAGGCTTGATCTGTTCTGCACTGCTTTATGCTAGAGGCTTGATCTGTTCTGCTCTGCTTTATGCTAGAGGCTTGTTCTGCTCTGCTTTATGTTAGAGGCTTGTTCTGTTCTGCGCTGCTTTATGCTAGAGGCTTGTTCTGTTCTGCTCTGCTTTATGCTAGAGGCTTGTTCTGCTCTGCTTTATGTTAGAGGCTTGTTCTGTTCTGCGCTGCTTTATGCTAGAGGCTTGTTCTGTTCTGCTCTGCTTTATGCTAGAGGCTTGTTCTGCTCTGCTTTATGTTAGAGGCTTGTTCTGTTCTGCTCTGCTTTATGCTAGAGGCTTGTTCTGCTCTGCTTTATGCTAGAGGCTTGTTCTGTTCTGCACTGCTTTATGCTAGAGGCTTGTTCTGTTCTGCTCTGCTTTATGTTAGAGGCTTGATCTGTTCTGCTCTGCTTTATGTTAGAGGCTTGTTCTGTTCTGCACTGCTTTATGCTAGAGGCTTGTTCGGTTATTTGAATTATATTTTAAACGTATTTTACTCTGAGCATTAAATTAGTTTAAAAGGTGCAGAGGCTCGAAAGTGAGAGCGAGTGTGTATGCGAGCACAATGTACATGAATTATGATAGAAAGAAGGTCCGCTGTGAACAAAATGTCAACTTAAAGCTGATCCTAAATTAAATTCATTAACACTGTCATAGTTTACATTTCCTCACGCTGAGTCTAATTATATTCAGTGACAGCTGTTTGGATACGTCTCCACTGTAGGTTGCTGTGACTGTAATGTATTGAGTTACTCTTGGAATCTCTTCTTAATATATTTCATTTTCTTTCTGTTTTTGTCTCATGCCGTTTCCTTTTTTAAATTTTTTTATCTTTCAATCTCTGGCTGTAGTTTTGACCCAAGGGACAATTCGGCGCAAATGTATTTCTCCCCTTGTGGAACAATAGTTGTGGAAGACGCCACTTCTTCTTCAAGAGAGAAAGAGAGAGAAAATAACAGGATCATAGGATAAATTACCTTTTTTGCCTGATCATAGATATCCTGACTTGGATAATTATAGATATAATTTATAGATACTTGAGACCCACAATGTCCTTTTACACAGACAGTGGAGTCGGGAGTCCTACCTGCTTCCTACCTGCTCCCTGGTCTGGAGTCCTACCTGCTCCCTACCTGCTCCCTGGTCTGGAGTCCTACCTGCTCCCTACCTGCTCCCTGGTCTGGAGTCCTGCCTGCTCCCTGCCTGGTCCCTGGTCTGGAGTCCTGCCTGCTTCCTACCTGCTCCCTGGTATGGAGTCCTACCTGCTCCCTGCCTGCTCCCTGCCTGCTCCCTGGTCTGGAGTCCTACCTGCTCCCTACCTGCTCCCTGCCTGCTCCCTGCCTGGTCCCTGCCTGGTCCCTGGTCTGGAGTCCTACCTGCTTCCTTCCTGCTCCCTGGTCTGGAGTCCTACCTGCTCCCTACCTGCTCCCTGCCTGCTCCCTGCCTGGTCCCTGGTCTGGAGTCCTACCTGCTCCCTGCCTGCTCCCTGGTCTGGAGTCCTACCTGCTCCCTGCCTGCTCCCTACCTGCTCCCTGCCTCTCCCCTGGGCTGATCCTCTCAGCGCAACAGCTGCTGGTCCTCAGAACAGAACAGTCAGATAAACACCTGTATGGCCTTGTTAACTCTAACAGATTTTAGTTCTATTTGATTATTCAGATCAGTGTTTCTAGCAGTCATTGGATGTGTTCAAGACCATCACAACAGTGATGCATTATGGATAAATGGTGACTGACTGACTGATCTACAAATAATAATGAATAGTTATTTATAATACAAGGCAATTTGTCTGTCGGCAGTCGCCTGGCTGGGTTGTCGACTGCATTGTCGAACAAGACTATTGTTCACCCCACAGAACCCCAGAAGAGTAGCAGAACAGACACCTATGCGGCCATTGCTAACCTACAGTCACTGTTGCCATGACCACTGCTGACCTACAGTCATTGTTGCCACGACCACTGCTGACCTACAGTCATTGTTGCCACGACCACTGCTGACCTACAGTCATTGTTGCCACGACCACTGCTGACCTACAGTCATTGTTGCCACGACCACTGCTGACCTACAGTCATTGTTGCCACGACCACTGCTGACCTACAGTCATTGTTGCCACGACCACTGCTGACCTACAGTCATTGTTGCCACGACCACTGCTGACCTACAGTCATTGTTGCCACGACCACTGCTGACCTACAGTCATTGTTGCCACGACCACTGCTGACCTACAGTCATTGTTGCCACGACCACTGCTGACCTACAGTCATTGTTGCCACGACCACTGCTGACCTACAGTCATTGTTGCCACGACCACTGCTGACCTACAGTCATTGTTGCTAACGGATGTTTTTAGACTTCTGTTCAATGGTTCTAGCACTGATTTCTCACCCCAAATACAGTACTGTAGTCTAAGAACAAGCAGTAAAACGACACGTGTGGCCTGTATCACTAACGGATGTTTTGTGACTTGGTACAGATGCAGGATCTTAATTTGATCTCTCTGTTGCAGGAGAACTTTCATGCAACGAAGGACAATTAAAACATATCATGTATTTGAGGTGTAAAAAGGCTTCTGAAGTTTGTAATTTCCAAATTTTCAAACTTGATTTCCCCGTACGAAAAATGTATCAACACCTAAAATATTTCCATTAATTATAATCCACATAATAATTCAGATTTCCTGTTGCTGCAGGATAATTTTCTGTTTCAAATGAAGGCCCTACGTCTGTAGCTAGCACTCACTGCTCAGCCCACAGGAAGCAGGGTGTTTCCCCTTTCTCTGTTCTCATTAACTCAGTGTGCCCAGGTCTAATAATACACATGGAAGTCTTGTCGTATGGATGAATGAAATCAACATCCAGGCTCTTTGTGAGCTTTCTGTTGGCTCTACCAACATGCTCCCTTGCAGGCATGGGCTTGGCAGAAGTTGGCAAGTATGGTTCGGCTGCCCTATAGGGGATGTGTGTGTGCGTGTGTGTGCACGTGAGGATGAACATGGGTGGCTATTTTCCTCCTGTGATAATAATCTAATCTGATCATTACTATAGATCCATCCGAGACGGGGAGAGGTAATTGTATAGTGTGGACTGGGTTGTGTTACCCTGGTGGTTGGTTCCCAGACCCACGTCAGACGAATGTCTACCCCGCAGGGAGGGATTTTCTCTGGGGTGGACCGGTCAGAGGACCACCTTGGTAGTCCTGGATCTCACTCACTGACATGGGTCGATAACACAACACAGACAGAACAGAACTATACTCTCACAGACAGAACAGAACTAAACTCTCACAGACAGAACAGAACTAAACTCTCACAGGCAGAACAGAACTATACTCTCACAGACACAACATAACTATACTCTCACAGGCAGAACAGAACTATACTCTCACAGGCAGAACAGAACTATACTCTCACAGACAGAACAGAACTATACTCTCACAGACACAACATAACTATACTCTCACAGGCAGAACAGAACTATACTCTCACAGGCAGAACAGAACTATACTCTCACAGGCAGAACAGAACTATACTCTCACAGACATAACAGAACTATACTCTCACAGGCAGAACAGAACTATACTCTCACAGGCAGAGCAGAATTATACTCTCACAGACAGAACAGAACTATACTCTCACAGACAGAACAGAACTATACTCTCACAGGCAGAACCATTTGAAATTCACTACCCTTCACAGAATATGTCGCCCTTCATAGACACCCATCTCTGCATTGATTCCTCCTGCCCTGCTACTTCTGGGTGTTTGATTACAGTAGGTCCCAAGCGTCATATCCATGTCTGTACTGAGCTTGGTGAACTAACAGGTGCTACCGTTCCACGTCTGTACTGAACTTGGTGAACTAACAGGTGCTACCGTTCCATGTCTGTACTGAGCTTGGTGAACTAACAGGTGCTACCGTTCCACGTCTGTACTGAGCTTGGTGAACTAACAGGTGCTACCGTTCCACGTCTGTACTGAGCTTGGTGAACTAACAGGTGCTACTGTTCCACGTCTGTCCTGAGCTTGGTGAACTAACAGGTGCTACTGTTCCACGTCTGTCCTGAGCTTGGTGAACTAACAGGTGCTACTGTTCCATGTTTGTTTGTTTCTGTGCTGTATGATGCTTCAGTACTGTGGGTGGGTGGCTGGGGTTTGCCTCAATGGGCTGTGTCCCTGGGGAAGTCCCCTCTCAACCCAGCTGTCCAGATAAGGAGGTGATGGCTGCCAAGTGGCCCTGTGGAGCACAGATTAGATTGAGTTCTTCTTTAAAGGTTGAAATCTGTGGGACTTTGCATATCATTTGAAAAACCACCCACCCACATCAAGCAACAGTTACATATTGTACAGAGAGAGACAGAGACAGAGAAAGAGAGAGAGTTAGACAGAGAGAGAGAGTTCGACAGAGAGAGAGAGTTAGACAGAGAGAGAGAAAGAGTGAGAGAGAGAGAGAGAGTTAGACAGAGAGAGAGAGAGTTAGACAGAGAGAGAGAGAGTTAGACAGAGAGAGAGAGTTAGAGAGAGAGAGAGAGTTAGACAGAGAGAGAGAGAGTTAGACAGAGAGAGAGAGAGAGAGTTAGACAGAGAGAGAGAGAGAGAGTTAGACAGAGAGAGAGAGAGAGTTAGACAGATAGAGAGAGAGAGAGTTAGACAGATAGAGAGAGAGAGTTAGACAGAGAGAGAGAGTTAGACAGATAGAGAGAGAGTTAGACAGAGAGAGAGAGAGTTAGACAGAGAGAGAGAGAGTTAGACAGATAGAGAGAGAGTTAGACAGAGAGAGAGAGAGTTAGACAGAGAGAGAGAGAGTTAGACAGAGAGAGAGAGAGAGAGAGAGAGAGAGAGAGAGAGAGAGAGACAGATAGAGAGAGAGAGAGTTAGACAGAGAGAGAGAGAAAGAGTTAGACAGAGAGAGAGAGAGAGTTAGACAGAGAGAGAGAGAGAGTTAGACAGAGAGAGAGAGAGAGTTAGACAGAGAGAGAGAGAGAGTTAGACAGAGAGAGAGAGAGAGTTAGACAGAGAGAGAGAGAGAGTTAGACAGATAGAGAGAGAGTTAGACAGATAGAGAGAGAGAGTTAGACATAGAGAGAGAGTTAGACAGAGAGAGAGAGAGAGAGAGAGAGAGAGTTAGACAGATAGAGAGAGAGAGTTAGACGGAGAGAGAGAGAGTTAGACAGAGAGAGAGAGTTAGAGAGAGAGAGAGAGAGTTAGACAGAGAGAGAGAGAGTTAGACAGAGAGAGAGTTAGACAGAGAGAGAGAGAGTTAGACAGATAGAGAGAGAGAGAGTTAGACAGAGAGAGAGAGAAAGAGTTAGACAGATAGAGAGAGAGAGTTAGACAGAGAGAGAGAGAGAGAGAGAGAGAGAGAGAGAGAGAGAGAGTTAGACAGAGAGAGAGAGAGAGAGAGAGAGAGAGAGAGAGAGAGAGAGAGAGTTAGACAGAGAGAGAGAGAGAGAGTTAGACAGAGAGAGAGAGAGAGTTAGACAGATAGAGAGAGAGAGTTAGACAGATAGAGAGAGAGTTAGACAGATAGAGAGAGAGAGAGTTAGACAGAGAGAGAGAGAGAGAGTTAGACAGAGAGAGAGAGAGACAGATAGAGAGAGAGAGTTAGACAGAGAGAGAGAGAGAGAGAGAGAGAGTTAGACAGAGAGAGAGAGTTAGACAGAGAGAGAGAGAGAGTTAGACAGAGAGAGAGAGAGTTAGACAGAGAGAGAGAGAGAGACAGAGAGAGAGAGAGAGAGACAGAGAGAGAGAGAGAGAGTTAGACAGAGAGAGAGAGAGTTAGACAGAGAGAGAGAGAGAGAGAGAGAGACAGAGAGAGAGAGAGAGAGACAGAGAGAGAGAGAGAGTTAGACAGAGAGAGAGAGAGAGAGTTAGACAGAGAGAGAGAGAGAGAGTTAGACAGAGAGAGAGAGAGAGAGACAGAGAGAGAGAGAGTTAGACAGAGAGAGAGAGAGAGTTAGAGAGAGAGAGAGAGAGAGTTAGACAGAGAGAGAGAGAGAGAGAGAGAGAGTTAGAGAGAGAGAGAGTTAGACAGAGAGAGAGAGAGAGAGTTAGACAGAGAGAGAGAGAGAGAGTTAGACAGAGAGAGAGAGAGAGATAGTTAGACAGAGAGAGAGAGAGAGTTAGACAGAGAGAGAGAGAGAGTTAGACAGAGAGAGAGAGAGAGTTAGACAGAGAGAGAGAGAGAGAGAGAGAGAGAGAGAGAGAGAGAGAGAGAGAGTTAGACAGAGAGAGAGAGAGAGAGAGACAGAGAGAGAGTTAGAGAGAGACAGAGAGAGAGAGAGAGAGAGAAAGAGTTAGACAGAGAGAGAGTTAGACAGATAGAGAGAGAGAGAGACAGACAGAGAGAGAGAGTTAGACAGAGAGAGAGAGTTAGACAGATAGAGAGAGTTAGACAGAGAGAGAGAGAGTTAGACAGAGAGAGAGAGAGTTAGACAGATAGAGAGAGAGTTAGACAGAGAGAGAGACAGAGTTAGACAGAGAGAGAGAGAGAGAGTTAGACAGAGAGAGAGAGAGAGTTAGACAGAGAGAGAGAGAGAGTTAGACAGATAGAGAGAGAGAGTTAGACAGATAGAGAGAGAGAGAGTTAGACAGAGAGAGAGAGAAAGAGTTAGACAGAGAGAGAGAGAAAGAGTTAGACAGAGAGAGAGAGAGAGTTAGACAGAGAGAGAGAGAGTTAGACAGAGAGAGAGAGAGAGATAGTTAGACAGACAGAGAGAGAGAGAGTTAGACAGAGAGAGAGAGTTAGACAGAGAGAGAGAGAGTTAGACAGATAGAGAGTTAGACAGATAGAGAGAGAGTTAGACAGATAGAGAGAGAGAGTTAGACAGAGAGAGAGAGAGTTAGACAGAGAGAGAGAGAGAGAGAGAGAGAGTTAGACAGAGAGAGAGAGAGAGTTAGACAGAGAGAGTTAGACAGAGAGAGAGAGAGTTAGACAGAGAGAGAGAGAGAGAGAGTTAGACAGAGAGAGAGAGAGAGAGTTAGACAGAGAGAGAGAGACAGAGAGAGAGAGAGTTAGACAGAGAGAGAGAGAGAGAGAGAGAGTTAGACAGAGAGAGAGAGAGTTAGACAGAGAGAGAGAGAGAGAGAGTTAGACAGAGAGAGAGAGAGAGAGAGACAGAGAGAGAGAGACAGAGAGAGAGAGAGAGAGAGTTAGACAGAGAGAGAGAGAGTTAGACAGAGAGAGAGAGAGAGTTAGACAGATAGAGAGAGAGAGAGTTAGACAGAGAGAGACAGAGAGAGTTAGAGAGAGAGAGAGAGTTAGACAGAGAGAGAGAGACAGAGAGAGAGAGAGAGAGAGAGAGAGAGTTAGACAGAGAGAGAGATAGTTAGACAGAGAGAGAGAGAGAGAGAGAGTTAGACAGAGAGAGAGAGAGTTAGACAGAGAGAGAGAGAGAGAGTTAGACAGAGATAGAGAGAGAGTTAGACAGATAGAGAGAGAGAGTTAGACAGAGAGAGAGAGTTAGACAGAGAGAGAGAGAGAGTTAGACAGATAGAGAGAGAGTTAGACAGAGAGAGAGAGAGTTAGACAGAGAGAGAGAGAGAGAGTTAGACAGAGAGAGAGAGAGAGAGAGAGAGAGAGAGAGAGAGTTAGACAGAGAGAGAGAGACAGAGAGAGAGAGAGAGAGACAGATAGAGAGAGAGAGAGTTAGACAGAGAGAGAGAGAGACAGATAGAGAGAGAGAGAGAGTTAGACAGAGAGAGAGAGTTAGACAGAGAGAGAGAGAGTTAGACAGAGAGAGAGAGAGAGTTAGAGAGAGAGAGAGAGTTAGACAGAGAGAGAGAGAGAGAGAGTTAGACAGAGAGAGAGAGAGAGAGTTAGAGAGAGTTAGACAGAGAGAGAGAGAGAGTTAGACAGAGAGAGAGAGAGAGAGAGAGAGAGACAGAGAGAGAGAGAGAGAGAGAGAGAGTTAGACAGAGAGAGAGAGAGAGAGACAGAGAGAGAGAGAGAGTTAGACAGAGAGAGAGAGAGTTAGACAGAGAGAGAGAGAGTTAGACAGAGAGAGAGAGAGAGAGAGAGAGAGAGAGAGTTAGAGAGAGAGAGAGAGAGAGAGACAGAGAGAGAGAGAGAGTTAGACAGAGAGAGAGACAGATAGAGAGTTAGACAGAGAGAGAGAGAGAGAGAGTTAGACAGAGAGAGAGAGAGAGTTAGACAGAGAGAGAGAGTTAGACAGAGAGAGAGAGAGTTAGACAGATAGAGAGAGAGTTAGACAGAGAGAGAGAGAGTTAGACAGAGAGAGAGACAGAGAGAGAGAGAGAGAGAGAGTTAGACAGAGAGAGAGAGAGAGTTAGACAGATAGAGAGAGAGTTAGACAGATAGAGAGAGAGTTAGACAGAGAGAGAGAGAGAGTTAGACAGAGAGAGATAGTTAGACAGAGAGAGAGAGAGTTAGACAGATAGAGAGAGAGAGTTAGACAGATAGAGAGAGAGTTAGACGGAGAGAGAGAGAGTTAGACAGAGAGAGAGAGAGTTAGACAGAGAGAGAGAGAGAGAGAGTTAGACAGAGAGAGAGAGAGTTAGACAGAGAGAGAGTTAGACAGAGAGAGAGAGAGAGAGTTAGACAGATAGAGAGAGTTAGACAGAGAGAAAGAGTGAGTTAGACAGAGAAAGAGTTAGAAGAAGAGTCCCCTAAGCAAGCTGGTCCTGGGTCTCTGTTCACAAACACAAACACACCCCACAGAGCCCCAGGACATCAACACAATTAGACCCAACCAAATCATGAGAAAACAAAAAGATAATTACTTGACACATTGGAAACAATTAACAAAAAAACAGAGCAAACTAGAATGCTATTTGTCCCTAAACAGAATACCTGACCACTGTGACTGACCCAAATTTAAGGAAAGCTTTGACTATGTACAGACTCAGTGAACATAGCCTTGCTATTGAGAAAGTCCGCCGTAGGCAGACATGGCTCTCGAGAAGACATGCTATGTGCTCACTGCCCACAAAATGAAGTGTAAACTGAGCTGCACTTCCTAACCTCCTGCCAAATGTATGACCATATTAGAGACACATATTTCCCTCAGATTACACAGATCCACAAAGAATTTGAAAACAAAACCAATTTTGATAGCAGGAAGATTTCTGACCTGTTGCCACAAGAAAAGGGCAACTAGTGAAGAACAAACTATACGGATAAGGTACAGACAGTGTCGAAGTAACAATGTTAATTACAGCAATAGAGGCAAAGGTACAGGACGGCAGGCAGGCAGAGTGGTCAGGTGGGCGGGTTCAGGGTCAGGACTGGCAAGGGTCAAAACCGAGGAGGGCGAGAAAAAGAAAGGCTTGGAAAAAACAGGAGCTGACAGGACAAACGCTGCTGGTAATCTTGACAAACTAGACAAACTGGCAACAGACAAACAGAATCAAAGGTATAAGTACAGATGGGCTGGAAGGGGGTGGAGACATGAACAAAGTGGGTGGAGACAAGCACAAAGGGGGTGTAGACAAGCACAAAAGCAGGTGAAACAGATCAGGGCGTGACACAAACACCATTGTAAATACAACCCCATATTTATTTTTATTTATTTTCCTTTTTGCACATAATTTGACATTTGAAATGTCTTTATTCTTTTGTAACTTTTCTGAGTGTAATGTACATTTTTATTGTTTATTTCACTTTTGTTTATTATCTACTTCACCTGCTTTGGCAATGTAAACATATGTTTCCCATGACAATAGAGCACTTGAATTGAATTTGAATTGAATTGAGAGAGAGAGAGAGAGAGAGAGAGAGAGTTAGATAGAGAGAGAGAGTTAGACAGAGAGAGAGAGAGAGTTAGACAGAGAGAGAGAGAGAGTTAGACAGAGAGAGAGAGTTAGACAGAGAGAGAGAGAGAGTTAGACAGAGAGAGATAGTTAGACAGAGAGAGAGAGAGTTAGACAGATAGAGAGAGAGAGAGAGAGAGTTAGACGGAGAGAGAGAGAGAGTTAGACAGAGAGAGAGAGAGAGTTAGACAGAGAGAGAGAGAGAGTTAGACAGATAGAGAGAGAGTTAGACAGATAGAGAGAGAGAGAGTTAGACAGAGAGAGAGAGAAATAGTTAGACAGAGAGAGAGAGAGAGATAGACAGAGAGAGAGAGAGAGAGAGTTAGACAGATAGAGAGAGAGTTAGACAGATAGAGAGAGAGTTAGACAGATAGAGAGAGAGTTAGACAGAGAGAGAGATAGTTAGACAGAGAGAGAGATAGTTAGACAGATAGAGAGAGAGAGTTAGACAGATAGAGAGAGAGTTAGACAGGAGAGAGAGAGAGACGACAGAGAGAGAGACAGTTAGACAGAGAGAGAGAGAGAGAGAGTTAGACAGAGAGAGAGAGAGAGTTAGACAGAGAGAGAGAGAGAGAGTTAGACAGATAGAGAGAGTTAGACAGAGAGAAAGAGTGAGTTAGACAGAGAAAGAGTTAGAAGAAGAGTCCCCTAAGCAAGCTGGTCCTGGGTCTCTGTTCACAAACACAAACACACCCCACAGAGCCCCAGGACATCAACACAATTAGACCCAACCAAATCATGAGAAAACAAAAAGATAATTACTTGACACATTGGAAACAATTAACAAAAAAACAGAGCAAACTAGAATGCTATTTGTCCCTAAACAGAATACCTGACCACTGTGACTGACCCAAATTTAAGGAAAGCTTTGACTATGTACAGACTCAGTGAACATAGCCTTGCTATTGAGAAAGTCCGCCGTAGGCAGACATGGCTCTCGAGAAGACATGCTATGTGCTCACTGCCCACAAAATGAAGTGTAAACTGAGCTGCACTTCCTAACCTCCTGCCAAATGTATGACCATATTAGAGACACATATTTCCCTCAGATTACACAGATCCACAAAGAATTTGAAAACAAAACCAATTTTGATAGCAGGAAGATTTCTGACCTGTTGCCACAAGAAAAGGGCAACTAGTGAAGAACAAACTATACGGATAAGGTACAGACAGTGTCGAAGTAACAATGTTAATTACAGCAATAGAGGCAAAGGTACAGGACGGCAGGCAGGCAGAGTGGTCAGGTGGGCGGGTTCAGGGTCAGGACTGGCAAGGGTCAAAACCGAGGAGGGCGAGAAAAAGAAAGGCTTGGAAAAAACAGGAGCTGACAGGACAAACGCTGCTGGTAATCTTGACAAACTAGACAAACTGGCAACAGACAAACAGAATCAAAGGTATAAGTACAGATGGGCTGGAAGGGGGTGGAGACATGAACAAAGTGGGTGGAGACAAGCACAAAGGGGGTGTAGACAAGCACAAAAGCAGGTGAAACAGATCAGGGCGTGACACAAACACCATTGTAAATACAACCCCATATTTATTTTTATTTATTTTCCTTTTTGCACATAATTTGACATTTGAAATGTCTTTATTCTTTTGTAACTTTTCTGAGTGTAATGTACATTTTTATTGTTTATTTCACTTTTGTTTATTATCTACTTCACCTGCTTTGGCAATGTAAACATATGTTTCCCATGACAATAGAGCACTTGAATTGAATTTGAATTGAATTGAGAGAGAGAGAGAGAGAGAGAGAGAGAGTTAGATAGAGAGAGAGAGAGAGAGTTAGACAGAGAGAGAGAGAGAGAGAGTTAGATAGAGAGAGAGAGAGAGTTAGACAGAGAGAGAGAGAGAGTTAGACAGAGAGAGAGAGAGAGTTAGACAGAGAGAGATAGTTAGACAGAGTCTGTGTGTCTGATTTACAGCCTGTTCTGTTTACCCAGCAGTCTGTGTGTCTGGTTTACAGCCTGTTCTGTTTACCCAGCAGTCTGTGTGTCTGGTTTACAGCCTGTTCTGTTTACCCAGCAGTCTGTGTGTCTGGTTTACAGCCTGTTCTGTTCACCCAGCAGTCTGTGTGTCTGGTTTACTGCCTGTTCTGTTTACCCAGCAGTCTGTGTGTCTGGTTTACAACCTGTTCTGTTTACCCAGCAGTCTGTGTGTCTGGTTTACAGCCTGTTCTGTTCACCCAGCAGTCTGTGTGTCTGGTTTACTGCCTGTTCTGTTTACCCAGCAGTCTGTGTGTCTGGTTTACTGCCTGTTCTGTTTACCCAGCAGTCTGTGTGTCTGGTTTACAGCCCGTTCTGTTTAGCCAGCAGTCTGTGTGTCTGGTTTACTGCCTGTTCTGTTTACCCAGCAGTCTGTGTGTCTGGTTTACTGCCTGTTCTGTTTACCCAGTGTGAGTGTTTGTTTTCTGTCCATGCCATTGACTGCTCTATTTCAATGATCTATTAGATAGGACAGGAGATTGAAAAAAGGTCCGGGGTCAAGGCTGGGGATAGGGCTGGGGATAGGGCCGGGGATAGGGCTGATGATAGGGTCAGGGATAGGGCTGATGATAGGGTCGGGGATAGGGCTGATGATAGGGTCGGGGATAGGGCTGATGATAGGGCCGGGGACAGGGCTGGTGATAGGGTCGGGGATAGGGCTGATGATAGGGTCGGGGCTAGGGTCGGGGATAGGGCTGATGATAGGGCCGGGGATAGGGCTGATGATAGGGTCGGGGATAGGGCCGGGGATAGGGTCGGGGATAGGGCTGATGATAGGGTCGGGGATAGGGCTGATGATAGGGTCGGGGATAGGGCTGATGATAGGGCTGGGGATAGGGTCGGGGATAGGGCTGATGATAGGGTCAGGGATAGGGCTGATGATAGGGTCAGGGATAGGGCTGATGATAGGGCCGGGGATATGGCTGATGATAGGGTCGGGGATAGGGCTGGGGATAGGGCTGGGGATAGGGTCGGGGATAGGGCTGATGATAGGGTCAGGGATAGGGCTGATGATAGGGTCGGGGATAGGGCTGATGATAGGGTCAGGGATCAGGGATAGGGCTGATGATAGGGTCAGGGTTCAGGGATAGGGCTGATGATAGGGTCAGGGATCAGGGATAGGGCTGATGATAGGGTCGGGGATCAGGGATAGGGCTGATGATAGGGTCAGGGATCAGGGATAGGGCTGATGATAGGGTCAGGGATCAGGGATAGGGCTGATGATAGGGTCGGGGATAGGGCTGATGATAGGGTCGGGGATAGGGCCGGGGATAGGGTCGGGATAGGGCTGATGATAGGGTCGGGGATAGGGCTGATGATAGGGCCGGGGATAGGGCCGGGGATAGGGTCGGGGATAGGGCTGATGATAGGGTCAGGGATAGGGCTGATGATAGGGTCAGGGATCAGGGATAGGGCTGATGATAGGGTCGGGATAGGGCTGATGATAGGGTCGGGGATAGGGTCGGGGATAGGGCTGATGATAGGGTCGGGGATAGGGCTGATGATAGGGCCGGGGATAGGGTCGGGGATAGGGCTGATGATAGGGTCAGGGATAGGGCTGATGATAGGGTCGGGGAAGGGGCTGATGATAGGGTCGGGGATAGGGCTGATGATAGGGTCGGGGATAGGGCTGATGATAGGGTCAGGGATAGGGCTGATGATAGGGTCAGGGATAGGGCTGATGATAGGGTCAGGGATAGGGCTGATGATAGGGTCAGGGATAGGGCTGATGATAGGGTCAGGGATAGGGCTGATGATAGGGTCGGGGATAGGGCTGATGATAGGGTCAGGGATAGGGCCGGGGATAGGGCTGATGATAGGGTCAGGGATAGGGCTGATGATAGGGTCAGGGATAGGGCTGATGATAGGGTCGGGGATAGGGCTGATGATAGGGTCGGGGATAGGGTCAGGGATAGGGCCGGGGATAGGGTCGGGGACAGGGCTGATGATAGGGCCGGGGATAGGGCCGGGGATAGGGCTGATGATTGGACCGGGTATAGGGGGACATGGTGGGCGATGAGGGCTGGGGCTAGGTCTGTGGTTAGGACAGGGGCTGGGACTGTATTTAAGGCTGTGGTTAAGGCTGGTGCAGGAGCTGGGCATGACAGAGTGGGGTGAAGGAACGATGACCTCAGTGGTGTGCTGTCTATGCCTGCTGGGATGGGGGTGGAATACAGTGGTGTGCTGTCTAAGCCTGCTGGGGTGGAGGTGGAATACAGTGGTGTGCTGTCTATGCCTGCTGGGATGGAGGTGGAATACAGTGGTGTGTTGTCTATGCCTGTTGGGACAGGGGTGGAATACAGTGGTGTGCTGTCTATGCCTGTTGGGACAGGGGTGGAATACAGTGGTGTGCTGTCTATGCCTGTTGGGACAGGGGTGGAATACAGTGGTGTGCTGTCTATGCCTGTTGGGACAGGGGTGGAATACAGTGGTGTGCTGTCTATGCCTGCTGGGACAGGGGTGGAATACAGTGGTGTGCTGTCTATGCCTGCTGGGATGGAGGTGGAATACAGTGGTGTGCTGTCTATGCCTGCTGGGACAGGGGTGGAATACAGTGGTGTGCTGTCTATGCCTGCTGGGATGGAGGTGGAATACAGTGGTGTGCTGTCTATGCCTGCTGGGATGGAGGTGGAATACAGTGGTGTGCTGTCTATGCCTGCTGGGATGGAGGTGGAATACAGTGGTGTGCTGTCTATGCCTGCTGGGATGGAGGTGGAATACAGTGGTGTGCTGTCTATGCCTGCTGGGATGGAGGTGGAATACAGTGGTGTGCTGTCTATGCCTGCTGGGATGGGGGTGGAATACAGTGGTGTGCTGTCTATGCCTGCTGGGACGGGGGTGGAATACAGTGGTGTGCTGTCTATGCCTGCTGGGACGGGGGTGGAATACAGTGGTGTGCTGTCTATGCCTGCTGGGACGGGGGTGGAATAGAGTGGTGTGCTGTCTATGCCTGCTGGGACGGGGGTGGAATACAGTGGTGTGCTGTCTATGCCTGCTGCGACGGGGGTGGAATAAAGTGGTGTGCTGTCTATGCCTGCTGGGACGGGGGTGGAATACAGTGGTGTGCTGTCTATGCCTGCTGGGACGGGGGTGGAATACAGTGGTGTGCTGTCTATGCCTGCTGGGACAGGGGTGGAATACAGTGGTGTGCTGTCTATGCCTGCTGGGATGGGGGTGGAATACAGTGGTGTGCTGTCTATGCCTGCTGGGATGGAGGTGGAATACAGTGGTGTGCTGTCTATGCCTGCTGGGATGGAGGTGGAATACAGTGGTGTGCTGTCTATGCCTGCTGGGATGGAGGTGGAATACAGTGGTGTGCTGTCTATGCCTGCTGGGATGGGGGTGGAATACAGTGGTGTGCTGTCTATGCCTGCTGGGACGGGGGTGGAATACAGTGGTGTGCTGTCTATGCCTGCTGGGACGGGGGTGGAATACAGTGGTGTGCTGTCTATGCCTGCTGGGACGGGGGTGGAATAGAGTGGTGTGCTGTCTATGCCTGCTGGGACGGGGGTGGAATACAGTGGTGTGCTGTCTATGCCTGCTGGGACGGGGGTGGAATACAGTGGTGTGCTGTCTATGCCTGCTGGGACGGGGGTGGAATACAGTGGTGTGCTGTCTATGCCTGCTGGGACAGGGGTGGAATACAGTGGTGTGCTGTCTATGCCTGCTGGGACAGGGGTGGAATACAGTGGTGTGCTGTCTATGCCTGCTGGGACGGGGGTGGAATACAGTGGTGTGCTTCAACCACCTGCTTTCCAGGACACCACTGTTTATTTTAGTCTATGGGCTGATGGGAAATGTGACTGCTGCAGAAACAAACTGACACCCCAGTGCAGCCAACAAACCAGGGTCAGAGCCAGGGCTGGAGATCCGGGGCCAGGGAGCCGCAGCCAGGGCCAGGCAGCGAGGGCCAGGCAGCCAGGGGTCGGGTGGAGGCTGGAAGGTGGGGGGTTATTCACAGTGTTTCAGGGCCATTGGCTGGCGCAGACGTGTGGCGCTGGTACGATGGAAGAGATGGTGAGTGTGTGACCAATGTGAGCTATGGCCTGTTTAAACAATCTTCCAAAAGAGACATAATCACAAGGTAATGCCCATCATTCTTTCCCCTCCAACAGATTTATTCACCCCCTGTTTTTAGTCTGTCAGTGGCACCGCACTGTAGCTCCATTGTCTGTGTATTTGTTAGTTGGTGGACGTGAGTATTTATCGCAGCATGTCATATTTTTCCTTTTTATTTGATAGTACAGTCTCTTGAGGAATGCGCTTCTGGTGTTGTTCATGCTGGTTTGTTAGTCCGATTGAGAACCAGCCAACCAGAACCCAGCTCAATGCCAGGTTCAAATGTTAACTTTCTAACCCCACTCCTGTTTAACCCTGTGTGATGGGTAATCCACCCGGTCTGTTTTCACTCACCAGAACCTTCAGAACCAGTATAAACTTTATTGAGAATATAGCTTTTATGACCCATCTCATTGTGTGTTATTCACATTTCAACATAAGCAAAACTATAAAGTATAAATAAAGTAACATTATATTGGTCAGGGGTTTGGTGCCGTGCAAAATAAGAAGCAGACTGTTACATGTCTGTTCAAAACACAAGAACATCGGTAACTGACTTCTATTTCGACTTTTTAGGATTATTTCCATTCATTAACTGTTGTAAAATGCTGCTCTGTGTCAAATGTTGAATCACTCGTTACATTAAATTTGTTTGGGGAAATATAATATCTCTGCGACATCGTTGGTACAGACAAGTCCCCCAGATGACTTCTGATCCTGTGTGACGGACTGTGGTTTAAACCCAGGTCTTCTGCTTACCACAAGGCTATGTTAGCCCACGTAGCTAAAGCCTAGGAATCAGCTCAGGTATCAATTATTCAATTATAGGTATCAATTATTCAGGTCTCAGGCAAACACTAACAAAGCTCTGGTCTGTCATGCCCTGACCTTAGATATCTCTGTTTTCTTTATATTTTGGTTAGGTCGGGACGTGACTAGGATGGGTACGCTAGTTTTTGTATTGTCAATTTTTTTTTGTATGTCTAGGGTTTTTGTAGGTCTAGGTGATTTGTATGTCTATGGTGGCCTGATATGGTTCCCAATCAGAGGCAGCTGTTTATCGTTGTCTCTGATTGTGGATAATATTTAGGTAGCCATTTCCCTTTGGTGTTTGTGTAGCCTGTCAATGTGTAGCCTGTCAATGTGTAGCTGTGTAGCCTGTCAGCACTCGTTTGTATAGCGTTTTGTTTTGTTATTTTGGTTAGTTTGTTCAGTGTTTCATTCTTTTAAATAAATAAGAATGTACACATATCACGCTGCGTCTTGGTCCGATCCTTATAACGAACGTGACAGGGTCCATAACCACCTCATATTATATTTGCAGACTGGATTTGTCAAACTCCTTTTTTTTTGTGATACGTAATTGTTTTATGTTTTGTAAATAAATATGTCTGAGAAGATAAAAAGATGTATTACTGTAGCAGAATATTACTTCTCTTTTCTTCATTACTTTTCTTTAAGAATCATGAACTCTTGAGGTCCCTCTGGTCTCGACCGATTTAGGAAAATCCTCCTTTAGTTTTATTGCCCCCCCTCATTGATGAAATAACCTACAGAATGCCTTGCATCTTGATTCCCTGGTGCCGCTAGGGCAGTTCTGGACTCTGGTGTTGAATAAATTCATTGAGGATTGCACTTGTTTCCATTGATTGTCGTGGTTTATTAGTTTAAATTGTGGTGTTGAGGTTCTTATTTTTTATATTCTTCTCGTTCTATTTGTAATGTAGATTTTTCTTCCTGTTTGTGAGAAAATGTTAGTACTCAGGGCACCATTGGGAATCAATTGGGCTCCCCTGAATAAATACAAGTTACTAATAATAAATTAAAATGAAGAGTTGAGTCAGACCCGTGGAGACAGCTGGACAGATCCCATCTCATCTAGTCACGTCTTCCTCTGTGGTCCAGTGGCACGTTGCCATGGAAACACATTTGTTTACGCTAGTTGTCATAGTAGAACGGCCATAGGCTCTGTGAGAGCGTGGCACAGTCTTCATACTGTTCACTAGTCTAGTGAAGACATTATGCCTTCGGTTACACAGACACATTTACTCCTCCTCTCCTGACCTTGTTTTAAGTTAAACTTTGGTTCACTTAAGACGACAGATGGTGGAAAATGAGACATTCGTTTTTTCCAGCTTATTTTGGTCAGTCAAACGCATTCATTTTTCCATCACCGTCATTATTGAAACATTAAAGTATTCCAGAAATGAGTGTAACTGAATCCAGACTGACAGCAAGTCACAAAAGTTTGCATTTCCACGTAATGATGACATGATTGCTTTGGCCGCATGTCACTCAAAGCACAAGTCCCTCCTTATCCTCCCAGTGCAGCAGAGCCAGTCACAACCAGGTGGTCCTAATAAGGTACGCAGGGTAGTGAAAATGGAATCTAAAGTTATTTATAAACTAGGTAGAAGAAGAAGAATAGAAAGAGAGAAAAAAACAGTTTCCTGCACATTGTAATTTGGACGTGTATATAAATAAGGGATTTGATTTGGTGACCAAAGTACTGTGAGCTGCATGTTAGACAAGGTGATTCTCAGAGTAGGGCTCTGGTTGGCAGCAGAAGTCCTCTGTCTTTACTACACACCATACAAGTCATTGACCTGACAGCAACATTACCAGCCTGCTTCTTTCTTTATTACCCTTTAGTCTCCTCTGTCCCTCACGTTATGCCCCAGCCTCCCCCTCCCTCCCTGGTCTGGTCCCAGGGTTGGGGCTGGAGTGTCAGACCAGACTGACAGCACCCCCAACCCTTAGAGTCATTTGACTGAGGAACTGCCTTCTCTTCCCTGACTCTGCGTGTAGATACGTTGTTGTGCTCCATGCCCAATTGCAAATGAACATCTGGCCCGCATATTGGTTCCATGTGTGAAAATGAGATCAACCCAAATAATGAGCAGACTCATTCAGGGACCCGGGAGAAAGAGTAATGCATGCAGCTCTTGTTAGACAGCCCAGATTGGCAGCACCTTACATAATTAGGGAGCAATTGGCTGAGATTAGACAGGCTTCGAACCCTGACCAATCATTAATTTGGACCCTGGTACGCCCTCCCCGCCACCCTTTACCCTCCAACCCCTTTTGGAATATTTGCCAAAATGCTATCAGCTGTTAGCTATTTGTCAGGAGCCCCCCATCATACCAGCCTTAATGGTTTTAGACAAACTAGCAAGCTTGTGGTCTAGTATTTTATACAGAAAGACATGGCTGCTTTGATCCATACAATATTCCTCAGCAGAGCCTCAGAGCTATTTACCAAGGAGATTTATTCACATACAGACCAGTGGAGCAACTGTTCCCTGACTGTAGCCTACAGAACCGGACAATTCATTTATCTAGGCTCTCCCTGCTGCATGCTTTAGGGGAAAACAGAAACCTCCACAACACTTCACTTTGCTGTGGTCTAGAGGTTGACCGATTATGATTTTTCAACGCCGATACCGATTATTGGAGGACCAAAAAAAGCTGACAAAAGTGCTGTTTGAATGAATGCTTACGAGCCTGCTGCTGCCTACCATCGCTCAGTCAGACTGCTCTATCAAATATCAAATCATAGACTTAATTATAACATAACACACAGAAATACGAGCCTTTGGTCATTAATATTATCAAATCCAGAAACTATAATTTTGAAAACTAAACGTAACCGTTCCGTGCTTTATCTAACGGGTGGCAACCCTAAGTCTAAATATTCCTGTTACATTGCACAACCTTCAATGTTATGTCATACAATTCTGGCAAATTAGTTAGCAATGAGCCAGGCGGCCCAAACTGTTGAATATACCCTGACTCTGCGTGCAATGAACGCAAGAGAAGTGACACAATTTCACCTGGTTAATATTGCCTGCTAACCTGGGTTTCTTTTAGTTAAATATGTAGGTTTATATACTTCTGTGTATTGATTTTAAGAAAGACATTGATGTTAATGGTTAAATACAAATTGGAGCAACGACAGTCCTTTTTTGCGAATGCGCACTGCATCGATTATATGCAATGCAGGACACGCTAGATAAACTAGTAATATCATCAACCATGTGTAGTTATAACTTGTGATTATTTTATAAGATAAGTTTAATGCTAGCTAGCAACTTACCTTGGCGTCTTACTGCATTCGCGTTACAGGCAGGCTCCTCGTGAGGCAGGTGGTTAGAGCATTGGACTAGTTAACCGTAAGGTTGCAAGATTGAATCCCTGACCTGACAAGGTAAAAATCTGTCGTTCTGCCCCTGAACAAGGCAGTTAACCCACTGTTCCTAGGCTGTCATTGAAAATAATAATGTGTTCTTAACTGACTTGCCTCGTTAAATAAAGTTGTAAAAAAATATACAAAAATTGGCGTCCAAAAATACCGATTTCCGATTGTTATGAAAACTTGAAATCGGCCCTAATTAATCGGCCATTCAGATTAATCGCTCGATCTCTACCTGGGGTCATGAAAGGCTCATTAAATGTACTTTTGTTGAACAATCAACCTTTGTCTTTTGTTCTGACCGGATGTTCCTTTGTCTTCTCTTTCTTCGCCTGAAGCAATAAACATATTATATATAAACATACATAACATGCTATTTCTTCATTAGTTTTGGAAGTCTTTACCCTTTTGCTGGTCATTTAATTTCAGATTTTCCAATCCAGATGCTGATGGAAAAATACTTATCCGGTGATGGTTTTGATGTGTGGATGGATGGCGGTGCAGAATTAGTACTGTATTAGTGTATTAGTACTGAATTAGTAGCTGTACGACTGTCCTCTTTACCTGGGAGATGGGAACGTTTATCCTGGGAGATGGGAACATTTACCTGGGAGATGGGAACGTTTACCTGGGAGATGGTAACATTTACCTGGGAGATGGGAACGTTTACCTGGGAGATGGGAACGTTTATCCTGGGAGATGGGAACATTTACCTGGGAGATTGGAACGTTTACCTGGGAGATGGGAACATTTACCTGGGAGATGGGAACATCTACCTGGGAGATAGGAACATTTACCTGAGAGATGGGAACGTTTACCTGGGAGATGGGAACATTTACTTGGGAGATGGGAACATTTACCTGGGAGATAGGAACATTTACCTGGGAGATGGGAACGTTTACCTGGGAGATGGGAACATTTACCTGGGAGATGGGAACATTTACCTGGGAGATGGGAACATTTACCTGGGAGATGGGAACGTTTACCTGGGAGATGGGAACATTTACCTGGGAGATGGGAACATTTACCTGGGAGATGGGAACATTTACTTGGGAGATGGGAACATTTACCTGGGAGATAGGAATGTTTACCTGGGAGATGGGAACATTTACCTGAGAGATGGGAACATTTACCTGGGAGATGGGAACATCTACCTGGGAGATGGGAACGTTTACCTGGGAGATGGGAACATTTGCCTAGGAGATGGTAACATTTACCTGGGAGATGGGAACATTTACCTGGGAGATGGGAACATCTACCTGGGAGATGGGAACGTTTACCTGGGAGATGGGAACGTTTACCTGGGAGATAGGAACGTTTACCTGGGAGATGGGAATGTTTACCTGGGAGATGGGAACATTTACTTGAGAGATGGGAACGTTTACCTGGGAGATGGGAACATTTAACTGGGAGATGGGAACGTTTACCTGGGAGATGGGAACGTTTACCTGGTAGATAGGAACGTTTACCTGGGAGATGGGAACCTTTACCTGGGAGATGGGAACGTTGTGATGAGAGGTTATCATCACCTGGAGATATTCATCCATCACTGTTTACAGCTCAATTCAGAAACCTGAAATGTACTTCTTCGGGGGGGATACAATATTTGTATTTCACATCAAACATAAACATCAAGGCCAGAAAGTGGTAAAATATTAAGTTCAAGAGAGGGTGTTCATTTTCAAGGATTTTTTCCTTAAATATTTGAACAGTCCGTCCCAGTAACAAATTCAGTCCCTGAAAGAAATTAGATTGCTAGGGCAATATTACTTTGTCTCTGTCATACAACACACGAGGCCACACTACTAGATTGAGCTGTAAACTGATGTCTGAGGCCACTATCTGGATATTCCCAGGGTTTGTCCCAAATGACACCATATGCTCTATATAGTGCACTACCTTTGACCAGATCCATATGGGCCCTGGTCAAAAGTAGTGCACTACATAGGGAATATGGTGCCATTTGGGATGCATCTCGAAGCCATTGGAGCCCTGATTTACTGTAACCCTGATTGATACAACCCAGAGGCCATTGTAACCAACCATGTCATGTCAGACACTGGGTTCCCTCTCAGTCAGACAGAACAACATATCATGTCAGACACTGGGTTCCCTCTCAGTCAGACAGAACAACATGTCATGTCAGACACTGGGTTCCCTCTCAGTCAGACAGAACAACATGTCATGTCAGACACTGGGTTCCCTCTCAGTCAGACAGAACAACATGTCATGTCAGACACTGGGTTCCCTCTCAGTCAGACAGAACAACATGTCATGTCAGACACTGGGTTCCCTCTCAGTCAGACAGAACAACATGTCATGTCAGACACTGGGTTCCCTCTCAGTCAGACAGAACAACATGTCATGTCAGACACTGGGTTCCCTCTCAGTCAGACAGAACAACATGTCATGTCAGACACTGGGTTCCCTCTCAGTCAGACAGAACAACATGTCATGTCAGACACTGGGTTCCCTCTCAGTCAGACAGAACAACATGTCATGTCAGACACTGGGTTCCCTCTCAGTCAGACAGAACAACATGGCTTTAGAGTGTAAAACAAGGAGGCAGGCTCATCACTACCACGACTTACTGTGTGTTCTGTCTGGCTCTCTGCCCAACATTTTATTTACACTGCTACACTGTCGAGTGTGTTTGTACAACACTACACTGCCACAAGTGCCCCTTCCCTCCTAATCAGTATAGAGTCATTTCACCTCTCTGTCCTCCTTCCTTACAGTAATCACCTAATCTCTCCACAACCCCTGGGCACTACGCTGCTACACCACACCTTGTTGATGAGCTTTGTATTTGATATCTGTTCAGGTGAAAGCATGTTCAGTCTTTCATTGTTACTGAAAGGTTACTGTAGCTAACAGGTCTATACACTGTTGGAATTGCTTTCGCTCTCTCTCTCTCTCTCTCTCTCTCTCTCTCTCTCTCTCTCTCTCTCTCTCTCTCTCTCTCTCTCCCTCTCTCTCTCTCTCTCTCTCTCTCTCTCTCTCTCTCTCTCTCTCTCTCTCTCTCTCCCTGTCTCTCTCTCTCTCGCTCTATTTCTCTCTCTCTCTATTTCTCTCTCTCTATTTCTCTCTCTTTCTCTATCTTGCTCTATTTCTCTCTCTATTTCTCTATTCCTCTCTATTTCTCTCTCTCTATTTATCTCTCTCTCTCTCTCTCTCTCTCTATTTCTCTCTCTATTTCTCTCTCTATTTCTCTCTCTCTCTATTTATCTCTCTCTCTCTCTCTCTCTCTCACTCACTCACTCACTCACTCACTCTCTATTTATCTCTCTATTTCTCTCTCTATTTCTCTCTCTATTTCTCTCTCTATTTCTCTCTCTCTCTCTCTCTCTCTCTCACTCACTCACTCACTCACTCACTCACTCACTCACTCACTCTCTATTTCTCTCTCTCTGACTCTCTCTCTATTTCTCTCGCTCTCTTTCTGGATATCTCTTGCTCAGAATGAGAAAAAGGAATGAGAAAGGGAAATAGAGAGTGGTGGTGGGGGGGGTTGATAGGGTTATGTTATTGTTATCATGATTTAGCCCTGGAATGTGTACATTAGCTCGAGATGATGTCCTATTAGCAGCTTATCTGCTAGGCATTTGGCTCAGGACCTGTAGGCCTAGGTATTATGGTCTGTTTTCCATCTCCACGGGGTGGGGGGGGGGCAGGAAGGGACAGAGAGAGAGTCTGTCCATACAGAGTAGATGGGGACACGGGAATTCACCAGGCGCTGCCATAGAAACCCTGGTCGTCCATGACACCATTGACTGTGCCAGTGACGCGGAGCGGCAGGGTTCAAATCGCCCCAAGCTACTGTCGTTCTGCTGAGAAAATCCACAAACGTGACTGTTCTCTTAATTCTCAAATCTTCTCTGGTGATATGGAGGTGGATTACACTTGGTATACCTTTGAGACTAGGGTCAAATAGATGGCGAATGTATTTGGAGATAGGATGGGTGTGCGAGGGCTGACGTTTAAGTATGTCTAAAAGTATATTTAGCTGAATTCTACTTATATAATGGAATCCTGCTCACGGACTCTACCATCTTGGGGTTTAAGGCAGACAGCTTGGGGGTATTTAGAGGTTTTAGAAAGATGACTAATTGTTTGTCACTCACTTTTCACCTTTTTCTTCCACCCTCTTAAAGAAGATGCCATCCTTTCCTGATGGGGAGAGCTCTGACATTAGACATTCTATTTGTGTTTTTCATTAGAAGTTATTCCTCCGTATGGTTTTGGTTCAGTCCTCGAGAAGATTTCCCCTGTTGACTTCATCTATTATCTACAGAAGAGACAAACTGTTTCCCCCGTTGACTTCATCTATCTACAAAAGAGGGAAACTTTTTTTGTTTTCCTAACTTTTGCCAGAGATACTTCTGCCTTAAAGGTACAATCTGTTATTTGTACGTAGATTTTGAATCTTTTAAATTAAATATTTATTCTAGAAACATATCAATTCTGAATGCCTCAGGAGCTTAAACTATCTTACCCCATCAGAACTCAAAATATATTCTTCCAAGTGTAGCTTCTTAACATGATGGTTGGTCAGTCCTTTCATCGGGAGATCTGACTATGAATTTGAGATGAGTTTCATTTCTCCAGCCCCACAAAGTGACGAGGCCGGACATTTGGTTGTTGTTTTGAGTTACGGACCACAGTTCTAAGGACACATTAAGAGCAGTGACTATCCCTCTGACAACTAGAAGTGCTCTCTGTCACTCCCATCCCTCAGGAGCAGTGTAAACAGTGAGGATAATAATTGAGTTACGGACCACAGTTCTAAGGACACATTAAGAGCAGTGACTATCCCTCTGACAACTAGAAGTGCTCTCTGTCACTCCCATCCCTCAGGAGCAGTGTAAACAGTGAGGATAATAATTGATGTTGATTAACATCCTGGTGTTACTACGTTATTGTGAGTGAGTGATACAGTATTCGAGAATTCAGCCCCAAATCCCTGCAACCCTGACCTCTAACAGAAGTTCTTTGAAATTAATAAAAGCCTTTCTTGAGCAAATGTGTTGACAATTGTCTGCATTGTTCTCTGTTGGTTCCTGCTGCCGGCTGGATGGGAGTGTGAGAACTAGTCGAGGCTCTCTAAACGTGGTGTTCATTTTCATTTTTATAGCAGTCCTCATTAGGGACGTGTCTGTTTTTACAAACAGGTTATTCCTGGCTGCTAATGTTAGCGCTGCTTCCTAGATGCTAGCGGACTGTAGCAGGGTGGTGGAGCTGCTTGGCTGCTCGGGCCGAGACTACCGCAGACTAGCCAACTTCATATCGCTAGGAGCAACTCACACACACTCACGCTCGCTCACACACACACACACCCACACAATTCACACACACTAACAACATCACAGCTGTCTATGACGTGACTTCGTCTCACTGCTTCCTGTAACTGCTTTCAACATGGATCTCGGTTGTTTTTGAACAAGAGAGCAGCTTTTTAACAGATTATTTGCTGTTTACACAGTCTTCACATTTTGCTGTATTATAAAAGGGATTCAAAGAGATGTCTTTCCTACTGTTCTATACAACCTACACCTCATTTTCAGTGTAAAGAAAAATTATAAAACATTTACCAAATGACAAAGAAAAATAAATGAGGATGTTTTGGGGGGGGGGGTAGACTTTCACTAGCGACTGTAAATGTCCATTTGTTTTTGAACAATCACACTCTCACTAATAAGCTGTTTAGGGTTTTTAATAGTGTTTTGTAACTCCTGTATGTAAAGTGGCCCACATGTGGCCAAGGTGATAGAGAACTGAGGCTTAGTTGACACAGTCACAACCTCACCTCACAGGATTAACTGACACTGTCAGTCACAACCTCACCTCACATGATTAACAGACACAGTCACAACCTCACCTCACAGGATTGACTGACACAGTCACAACTTCACCTCACAGGATTGACTGACACAGTCACAACCTCACAGGATTGACTGACAGTCACAACCTCACAGGATTGACTGACACAGTCACAACCTCACCTCACAGGATTAACAGACACAGTCACAACCTCACCTCACAGGATTGACTGACACTGTCAGTCACAACCTCACCCCACAGGATTAACTGACACTGTCAGTCACAACCTCACAGGATTAACAGACACAGTCACAAACTCACCTCACAGGATTGACTGACACAGTCACAACCTCACCCCACAGGATTAACAGACACAGTCACAACCTCACCCCACAGGATTAACAGACACAGTCACAACCTCACCCCACAGGATTAACAGACACAGTCACAACCTCACCCCACAGGATTAACAGACACAGTCACAACCTCACCCCACAGGCTGCCTTGTGATTGGCTGCTATGGGGTGTGTTTGTTTTGAAGTGTGTGTGTGTGTGTGTGTGTGTGTGTGTGTGTGTGTGTGTGTGTGTGTGTGTGTGTGTGTGTGTGTGTGTGAACATAGGATGCTGCGGGGGAGAGGACGGCTCAAAATAAGGGCTGGAATGGAGTGAATGGAATGGAACGGATCTAATGGAATGGGATCAAACACATGGTTTCCATGTGTTTGATGAGTTCGGTACCATTCCATTAGATCCGTTCCAGCCATTACTATGAGCATGAATGTGTGCTCTGCGTGTGTGTTTTGCTAGGACCCTGAGTTAATGGGCCCTGTGGCAATAGAGCAGGAAAAAACAAGTTACATGGTCGACAAACTGGGGATCCTTCTAGGCTGAGGAAAGGGAACGGGGGGTACCTGGTCAGTTGACTGGCTGTACTCACAGTCTGTCCATTAATCTCTCATCAGACTGGCTGTAGGGAAAGGGGGATACCTGGTCAGTTGACTGGCTGTACTCACAGTCTGTCCATTAATCTCTCATCAGACTGGCTGTACTCACAGTCTGTCCATTAATCTTTCATCAGACTGGCTGTAGAGAAAGGGGGATACCTGGTCAGTTGACTGGCTGTACTCACAGTCTGTCCATTAATCTCTCATCAGACTGACTGTAGGGAAAGGGGGATACCTGGTCAGTTGACTGGCTGTACTCACAGTCTGTCCATTAATCTCTCATCAGACTGGCTGTAGGGAAAGGGGGATACCTGGTCAGTTGACTGGCTGTACTCACAGTCTGTCCATTAATCTCTCATCAGACTGGCTGTACTCACAGTCTGTCCATTAATCTTTCATCAGACTGGCTGTAGAGAAAGGGGGATACCTGGTCAGTTGACTGGCTGTACTCACAGTCTGTCCATTAATCTCTCATCAGACTGGCTGTAGGGAAAGGGGGATACCTGGTCAGTTGACTGGCTGTACTCACAGTCTGTCCATTAATCTCTCATCAGACTGGCTGTAGACTGGCTGTACTCACAGTCTGTCCATTAATCTCTCATCAGACTGGCTGTAGGGATACCTGGTCAGTTGACTGGCTGTACTCACAGTCTGTCCATTAATCTCTCATCAGACTGGCTGTAGGGAAGGGGGATACCTGGTCAGTTGACTGGCTGTACTCACAGTCTGTCCATTAATCTCTCATCAGACTGGCTGTAGAGAAAGGGGGATCTGGTCATCAGACTGGCTGTACTCACAGTCTGTCCATTAATCTCTCATCAGACTGGCTGTAGGGAAAGGGGGATACCTGGTCAGTTGACTGGCTGTACTCACAGTCTGTCCATTAATCTCTCATCAGACTGGCTGTACTCACAGTCTGTCCATTAATCTCTCATCAGACTGGCTGTAGGGAAAGGAGGATACCTGGTCAGTTGACTGGCTGTACTCACAGTCTGTCCATTAATCTCTCATCAGACTGGCTGTAGAGAAAGGGGGATACCTGGTCAGTTGACTGGCTGTACTGACAGTCTGTCCATTAATCTCTCATCAGACTGGCTGTAGAGAAAGGGGGATACCTGGTCAGTTGACTGGCTGTACTGACAGTCTGTCCATTAATCTCTCATCAGACTGGCTGTAGAGAAAGGGGGATACCTGGTCAGTTGACTGGCTGTACTGACAGTCTGTCCATTAATCTCTCATCAGACTGGCTGTAGAGAAACTGGGATACCTAGTCAGTTGTACAACTGAATGCCTTCAACTGAAATGTGTCTTCCACATTTAACCCTCTGAATCAGAGAGGTGCTGGGGGCTGAGAGAGAGAAAGTAGAGAGGCAAATTTGACCCCAATAACTACCGTGGAAAATGCTTCAACAGTAACCTTGGGAAAATCCTTGGCATTATCATTAACAGTAGACTCGTACATTTCCTCAGTGAAAACAATGTACTGAGCAAATGTCAAATTTGCTTTTTACCAAATGATCGTATGACAGACCACGTATTCACCCTGCACACCCTAATTGACAACCAAACAAACCAAAACAAAGACAAAGTCTTCTCATGCTTTGTTGATTTAAAAAAAAAATCCTTCGACTCAATTTGGCATGAGGGTCTGCTATATAAGTTGATGGAAAGTGGTGTTGGGGGAAAAACATACGCCTTTATAAAATCCATGTACACAAACAACAAATTTGTGGTTAAAATAGGCAACAAAAAAAAACATTTCTTCCCACAGGGCCGTGGGGTGAAACAGGGATGCAGTTTAAGCCCCACCCTCTTCAACATATATATTCAAAGAATTGGCGAGGGCACCAGAACAGTCTGCAGCACCCGGCCTCACCCTACTAGAATCCGAAGTCAAATGGCTACTGTTTGCTTATGATCTGGTGCTTCTGTCACCAACCAAGGAGGGCCTACAGCAGCACCTAGATCTTCTGCACAGATTCTGTCAGACCTGGGCCCTGACAGTAAATCTCAGTAAGACCACAATATTGGTGTTACAAATACAAATTCCATCTAGACACCGTTTCCCTAGCGCACACAAAAAACGATATATGCCTCGGCTTAAACATCAGCACCACAGGTAACTTCCACAAAGCTGTGAACGATCTGAGAGACAAGGCAAGAAGGGCCTTCTATGCCATCAAAAGGAACATAAAATTCGACATACCACTTAGCATCTGGCAAAAAATACTTGAATCAGTTATAGAACCCATTGCCCTTTATGTTTTTGAGGTCTGGTGTCCGCTCACCAACCAAGAATTCACAATATGGAACAAACACCGAATTGAGACTCTGCATGCAGAAATATCCTCTGTGTACAATATAAAACACCAAATAATGCATGCAGAGCAGAATTAGGCCGATACCTGCTAATTATCAAAATCCAGAAAAGAGCCGTTAAATTCTACAACAACCTAAAAGGAAGCGATTCCCAAACCGTCCATAACAAAGCCATCATCTGCAGAGAGATGAACCTGGAGAAGTCCCCTAAGCAAGCTGGTCCTGGGGCTCTGTTCACAAACACAAACAGATCCCACAAGCCGCAGGACAGCAACACAATTAGACCCAACCAAATCATGAGAAAACAAAAAGATAATTACTTGACACATTGGAAAGAATTAACAAAAAAAACAGAGCAAACAAGAATGCTATTTGGCCCTAAACAGAGAGTACACAGTACACATAGTCAAAGGAAAGCTTTGACTATGTACAGACTCAGTAAGCATAGCCTTGCTATTGAGAAAGGCCGCCGTAGGCAGACATGGCTCTCAAGAGAAGACAGGCTATGTGCTCACTGCCCACAAAATGAAGTGGAAACTGAGCTGCACTTCCTAACCTCCTGTCCAATGTATGACCATATCAGAGAAACATATTTCCCTCAGATTACACAGACCCACAAAGAATTCGAAAACAAACCCAATTTTGATCAACTCCCATATCTACTGGGTGAAATAACACAGACAGACATCACAGCAGCAAGATTTGTGACCTGTTGCCACGAGAAAAGGGCAACCAGTGAAGAACAAACACCATTATAAAAACAACCCATTTTTATCTATTTTTCCCTTTTGTACTTTAACTATTTGCACACCATTACAGTAAAACTGTATGTAGACATAATATGACATTTGTAAATAGTCATTATTCTTTTGGAACATCTGAGTGTAATGTTTACTGTTCATTTTTATTGTTTATTTCACTTTTATATATTATCTACTTCACTTGCTTTGGCAATGTTAACACATGTTTCCCATGCCAATAAAGCCCCTTGAATTGAATTGAGAGAGACAGAAAGAGAGAGAGAGACAGACAGACAGAGAGCGAGAGAGAGAGAGAGAGAGAGAGACAGAGATACAGAGAGAGAGAGACAGAGATACAGAGAGAGAGAGACAGATAGACAGAGAGCGAGAGAGACAGAGAGAGAGAGAGAGACAGAGAGACAGAGAGAGAGAGACAGACAGACAGAGAGCGAGAGAGAGAGAGACAGAGAGAGAGAGAGAGAGAGACAGGCAGGCAGACAGACAGACAGACAGACAGACAGACAGAGGCAGGCAGACAGACAGACAGACAGACAGACAGACAGACAGACAGACAGACAGACAGACAGACAGACAGACAGACAGACAGACAGACAGACAGACAGACAGACAGAGACCTTATTTGTAACCTCATTGGGATCAGCACCACCCACCCTGCTCTCATCTCCCAGGACTTTAAAAGAGAAAAGATCCATCCAGGAGACTCAGGAAAACAACGATGCAAAACATGTATTTTTATCTGCAACCCAAATGGCAGCCTATTCTCTAGATCGTCCACTCTTCCCTATGTAGTGTAATACTATTGACCAGAACCCTGGTCAAAACTAGTGCACTATATAGGGAATATGGTGCCATTTGGGTTGCATCCTACCTATATTAAAACACAGTGTTGTGTCATTCCCCTCCCAATGATCTGATATAAAATAAAATATTTATTTGGTTAAAGTAATAGAGAGCATTTTTATTTCAGTATATTCAGCTTAATAATCATATTGTAGTGTACATTTTGACCTGGTTACATTGAACAACACAGCAGCTTTTCATTATGTTTTGTTTTTTCTGTGTAACTAAAAAAAAAAGTTTGTTTTCCCCAATTTGTGAGTGTGGTTGATGCAATTTCATTCTTATGATGTGAATATCGACTTGGAGTTTAGCTTAGGCTGGGGCTCGGACATCTGAGCCTTCTGGCTCTCTCTCTCTCTTGTCTTGCTCTCTCTCTGTCTTGCGCTCTCTCTCTCTCTCTCTCCGCAGTGTGATATAAGCGGAGACGAGAGGTGAGAGAGAGGTGCCATTTAGCCAGAGAGCCTCCGGTCTCCCTTAGGTCTGTGAGACATCCTCTGGCAGGTCGTGAGTGTGTGTGTGCGTGCATGTTTCAGTCTGTGTGTGTGTGTGTGCGCAGGAGTGCGTGCGTGCTTGCATATTTGCCGTCGTGTGAACATTCTCCTGTATGCATGCTTGTGAGTGCTTGCAGTGTTTACAATGCAGGAGGCCGTGCTAGCAGAAACAGGGAGATCGATGGCAAATCCCCTTTTTCTGCTAGTTTACCCAGTCAGCAGGCTCTGTGCCACCGCCATCTGTACTGCCACTGTTTCTACCCTGTCTGGGCCGCACACCCTCCCTCTCCTCCCCCTCCTCCCGTCTTCCCCCTCCGCTCCCATTCTGCTAAACCCTGTTCCTGCGCTCCTCTGTTCCTGCCTGGGTTTTTACAGCCAGGTGGTCTATAACAATGGGCACATGGACAGCAGAGGGAGAGGGAGAGGGCAGGCCTGGGTTTCCTGCTCTTGTTTTGGTCCCCACCAATGTCGGTGGGAGTGTATTTTAATAAGTACATATGTCTCACTTCGTGTGTGGATGTGTGTGCGTGCGTTTGTGGATTATTGAGGAGGAAAACAACAACTATGTTCTCAAGGCCGGTGGCTGGTGGGTGCCATGACAACGGGGCAGATTGTGTCTGCGTGGCAGTCAGAGTGGCGGAGGGAATTGTGTGGGAGGAAGCCTCACTGTGGTCAATGGAGGTGACAGTAATATAGGAAAACATACTTATGGGTCTTAATGTCTGTTAGACTTATCCAGGATCTGAGTTAACAGAAGAGCATTGCAGGGGGCTATGTGCAGGCCTGGTCATTAGACTGATCCAGGATCTGAGTTAACTTAAGGATCGGACCTTTTTTTCCATTTTTACCATTTGAAAGGAAACACTTTGACGTTTTTGGAAATGTGAAATGAATGTAGGAGAATATAACACATTAGATCTGGTAAAAGATAATACAAACAAAACAACATGCGGATAATTTGTTGTTGTTGTTGTTCCAACATCTTTGAAAGACAAGAGAAAGGCCATACATTGAGATAGGATTCTAGGTGTTATTTAGATGTTGTCCACAGGACGGCAGTAGTGTGCAAAGTTTCAGACTGATCCACTGAAGAATTACATCACTACACAATATTTTGTATCAAGTCTGCCAGGAGTTTGCCCAAATGTGCCTAATTGGTCAATTGATACATTTTCATGTACATAACTATAGAGAACATACAAAAATGCTATGGTAATAAACAATAACAATTTTACACACTGCCAGGAATGTCGTACATGATGAATCATTAGATTCCTTATAGAAGGACATTCACCTTCACACATCTAGATGGCCGGGTGGGGTGGGTATGGAGCCAGAGAGCAGTGAGGTCAAACTGTAGAAACCACTTCCTACATCTAGATGGCCGGGTGGGGTGGGTATGGAGCCAGAGAGCAGTGAGGTCAAACTGTAGAAACCACTTCCTACATCTAGATGGCCGGGTGGGGTGGGTATGGAGCCAGAGAGCAGTGAGGTCAAACTGTAGAAACCACTTCCTACATCTAGATGGCCGGGTGGGGTGGGTATGGAGCCAGAGAGCAGTGAGGTCAAACTGTAGAAACCACTTCCTACATCTAGATGGCCGGGTGGGGTGGGTATGGAGCCAGAGAGCAGTGAGGTCAAACTCTGTAGAAACCACTTCCTACATCTAGATGGCCGGGTGGGGTGGATGTGGAGCCAGAGAGCAGTGGGGTCAAACTGTAGAAACCACTTCCTACATCTAGATGGCCTGGCTGGGTGGGTATGGAGCCAGAGAGCAGTGGGGTCAAACTGTAGAAACCACTTCCTACATCTAGATGGCCTGGTGGGGTGGGTGTGGAGCCAGAGAGCAGTAAGGTCAAACTGTAGAAACCACTTCCTACATCTAGATGGCCTGGTGGGGTGGGTATGGAGCCAGAGAGCAGTGAGGTCAAACTGTAGAAACCACTTCCTACATCTAGATGGCCTGGTGGGGTGGGTATGGAGCCAGAGAGCAGTGGGGTCAAACTGTAGAAACCACTTCCTACATCTAGATGGCCTGGTGGGGTGGGTATGGAGCCAGAGAGCAGTGAGGTCAAACTGTAGAAACCACTTCCTACATCTAGATGGCCTGGTGGGGTGGGTATGGAGCCAGAGAGCAGTGGGGTCAAACTGTAGAAACCACTTCCTACATCTAGATGGCCTGGTGGGGTGGGTATGGAGCCAGAGAGCAGTGAGGTCAAACTGTAGAAACCACTTCCTACATCTAGATGGCCTGGTGGGGTGGGTATGGAGCCAGAGAGCAGTGAGGTCAAACTGTAGAAACCACTTCCTACATTTGAATATAAAAATGTATTTTATCAAACAAAACTATGCTACATTTGATCTCTGGGATCCTCAGGATGACAAATCAGAGCAAGATTACTGAATGTAATTATTGAGAGGTATTCAGAGGTGACTGTATAAAACCAGTTGCCATTATAAAAGTGTTCTGTTGTTGTGCACTATCCTCAAACAATAGCATGGTATTTTTGTCATTGTAATAGCTACTGTAAATTGGACACTGCAGTTAGATTAACAAGAATTTAAGCTTTCTGCCCATATAAGACATGTCTGTGTCCCAGAAAGTTGCTGCTGTTTACAACATTTTCTAGTCACATTATCACACATTGAGCAACAACTGTCCCGGTTTAGGAACACCAATCCCGTAGAGGAGCATTGCAGGGGGCTATGGTCAGGCCTGGTCATTAGACTGATCCAGGATCTGAGGTAACATTTCTCTGTCTCTTCTCGCCGTCTCTATCTATTCCCTTCTTCCAGCCCTCAGCTGATAAACAGATGAAATTAGGTAGCCTAGTGGTTAGAGCCTTGGTCTAGTAACTTAGGTTGCTAGATCAAATCCCAGAGCTGACAAGGTAAAAGTCTGTCATTCTGCCCCTGGACAAGTCAGTTAACCCACTTACTAGGCTGTCATTGTAAATAAGAACGTGTTCTTAACTTACTTGCCTAGTTAAATAAAGGTAAAATAATAAATATGTTGCGAGGGGAATTTATTAACACGCAAAAAGAGCCTGTGGTCACAGAGAGCCAAGGTGATTGATACCAGACATACTGTGCCTTGCACTCTACGCTAAATGATGTGTTTACGTTTTCCCCTGAAAAAAATCTAATAAAAATAGCAATTTTCCTCCAGAACAGTAAGCCTAATGGTGTTTAAAGTAGTTTTGTGTCCCAAATGATACCCTATTCCCTAAATGGTGCACTACTGAGCCTTATGGGCCTTGGAGACATGTGAAGGGGCTTTCACAAATAGGGAGACTTTGCTAGGATCCGTCACTGAAATGGGCTTTTCTCTATTACAGTAGGCCTATTGTTGACAGTAGGTTAGAGGGTTTTGTCATTTGTTGTTTTCTGTCAATCAAGAGAGGTGACGACAGTATCAAAATAATGACCAAGTCAAAATAATTCACATAATTGGGATCCTATTTGCTTCCTGTTTTGATGCTGTTACTGTTACTACTCTATGGCTCAATTGTCTTCACTATTCTCCGACTTTCATACATTCCCTCATGAGAAATGACCAAGTCAATTAGATCATGACACAGCAGGGTTATAGCAACAGGCTCCTTGGAGAAGCATGTGAACACAAAAAAAATGTTAGTTGTGTATTTACATTATATGCAAAGTCCATCTGTAGGTTTATTTTGTGTGTGTGCGTGTGTGTGTGCGTGCGTGTGTGTGTGCGTGGGTGTGTGTGTGCATGCGTGTGTGTGCGTGCGTGGGTGTGCGTGCGTGGGTGTGTGTGTGCGTGTGCGTGCGTATGTGTGTGTGTGTGCATGCGTGTGTGTGCGTGCGTGTGTGTGTGCGTGCGTGGGTGTGCGTGCGTGGGTGTGTGTGTGCGTGTGCGTGCGTATGTGTGTGTGTGTGCATGCGTGTGTGTGTGTGTGTGTGCATGCGTGTGTGTGTGTGTGTGCGTGGGTGTGTGTGTGTGCGCGTGGGTGTGCGTGTGTGCGTGTGCGTGCGTATGTGTGTGTGTGTGCATGCGTGCGTGTGTGTGTGTGTGTGCGTGCGTGTGTGTGTGCGTGCGTGTGTGCGTGGATGTGGATCATCAACATCATTCTCTCCCTTGCTCAGCTGACTAATACCATATTGTGGCATTCCTTCTCCACTCTAGCTGGCTGCTGTGGTGACAGGACCAGCTCACTCCCCATGTGTATCCTTGGGGAAAGTGAATAGATGAATAATTTAAACGTGAGAAGAGGGGTGAATAAAACTGATTTGTCATAGCCTAAAGCCTATGAGGGTTTTTCCCTCAGACTTGTCACATCGCCTTAGTCTTCTGCAGACAGGATGTGAGAATGCGGAGTGGACAAGCAAGAACTGGTAGTAATAAAGAGGTTTCAGTCCTATCTGTCAGTAGTAAAGAGGTTTCAGTCCTATCTGTCAGTAGTAAAGAGGTTTCAGTCCTATCTGTCAGTAGTAAAGAGGTTTCAGTCATATCTGTCAGTAGTAAAGAGGTTTCAGTCCTATCTGTCAGTAGTAAAGAGGTTTCAGTCCTATATATCAGTAGTAAAGAGGTTTCAGTCCTATCTGTCAGTAATAAAGAGGTTTCAGTCCTATCTGTCAGTAATAAAGAGGTTTCAGTCCTATCTGTCAGTAGTAACGAGGTTTCAGTCCTATCTGTCAGTAGTAAAGAGGTTTCAGTCCTATCTGTCAGTAGTAAAGAGGTTTCAGTCCTATCTGTGCTTCTACACCTGCATTGCTTGCTGTTTGGGGTTTTAGGCTGGGTTTCTGTACAGCACTTTGAGATATCAGCTGATGTACGAAGGGCTATATAAATAAATTTGATTTGATTTGATTTGATCTGTTAGTAGTAAAGAGGTTTCAGTCCTATCTGTTAGTAGTAAAGATGTTTCAGTCCTATCTGTCAGACATGGTTTCAGTCCTATCTGTCTGACCTGGTTTCAGTCCTATCTGTCAGACATGGTTTCAGTCCTATCTGTCAGACCTGGTTTCAGTCCTATTTGTCAGACCTGGTTTCAGTCCTATCTGTCAGACCTGGTTTCGGTCCTATCTGTCAGACCTGGTTTCAGTCCTATCTGTCAGACCTGGTTTCAGTCATATCTGTCAGACCTGGTTTCAGTCCTATCTGTCAGACCTGGTTTCAGTCCTATCTGTTTGACCTGGTTTCAGTCCGATCTGTCAGACCTGGTTTCAGTCCGATCTGTCAGACCTGGTTTCAGTCCTATCTGTCAGACCTGGTTTCAGTCCTATCTGTCAGACCTGGGGTCAGTCCTATCTGTCAGACCTGGTTTCGGTCCTATCTGTCAGACCTGGTTTCAGTCCTATTGTCAGACCTGGTTTCAGTCCGATCTGTCAGACCTGGTTTCAGTCAGTCCTATCTGTCAGACCTGGTTTCAGTCCTATCTGTCAGATCTGTCTGTCAGACCTGGTTTCAGTCCTATGGTTTCAGTCCTATCTGTCAGACCTGGTTTCATCTGTCAGACCTGGTTTCAGTCCTATCTGTCAGACCTGGTTTCAGTCCTATCTGTCAGACCTGGTTTCTGTCAGACCTGGTTTCAGTCCTATCTGTCAGACCTGGTTTCAGTCCTATCTGTCAGACCTGGTTTCAGTCCTATCTGTCAGACCTGTTTTCAGTCCTATCTGTCAGACCTGGTTTCAGTCCTATCTGTCAGACCTGTTTTCAGTCCTATCTGTCAGAGACCATTTGTATTCTTCTAACGTGTTTATCCATGATTGGATTCTCTCTCTAGTATTAAAAAAAAATACATTTGATGCAATGTAAAGTCTTAATATATTTAACATAATCAATGTGCTTGTACATGTTCAAGCCCATAGCTATACAACCCATGGTCAATGTTCCAGTCACTGCTCTCTTTCCTTTTGGGATGCAGTAATTAGCATATTCACCCACGTGGTGTCAGTGTGTGTACAATAGGCTGTTTGTAACTGCCCTGTGGCTCTGTCCTTGTCCTTGTGTCACATTGTCCTGACATAGTGTGCATCGCAAATATAGTGCACCAAATGGCACTCTATTTGTGTCACATCGTGGCCATAGAAAGGCTTTTCACTCTCTATGTTGGTTAGGCCAGGGTGTGACTAGGGTGGGCATTCTATGTCCTGGCCATAGAGAGGCTTTTTATTCTCTATTTTGGTTAGGCCAGGGTGTGACTAGGGTGGGTTCTATGTTCTTTTTTCTATGTTTTTGTATTTCTTTGTTTTTGGCCGGGTATGGTTCTCAATCAGGGACAGCTGTCTGTCGTTGTCTCTGATTGAGAACCATACTTAGGTAGCTCTTGCCCACATGGGTTTTGTGGGTAGTTGTTTCCTGTTGTGTCACCTGATAGGACTGTTTCGATTTGAGTTGTTTCACTTTTGTTATTTTATAGTCAGTGTTCAGTTGTAATAAATGTAAGATGGACATGTACCACGCTGCAGTTTGGTCCAATCTTTCATATTCCTGTTCCTCAGATGAAGAAGATCATTACAATTTGACTATGCAGGGAGCCTAGTGGTTAGAGCGTTGGCGCCAGTATCCAAAAGGTTGCTGGATTGAATCCAGAAAAAATATGTCATTCTGCCCCTTAGCAAGGCATTTAACCCACTGTTCCCTGGGTGCCGTGGATGTTGATTATGGCAGCCCCCCCTGCACCTCTCAGATTCAGAGGGGTTGGGTTAAATGCAGAAGACACATTTCAGTTGTACAACTGACAAAGTATGACAAATTAATAAGACAAGTAGGAATTATTGTGACAGGGTAGGAACCAAAGTGTTGGTCAGTGTTTACTAGGAGACCCTATACCATGTTACATTACACATATTCTCATGTAGACAGCTAACTCTCTAGCTAACATATTAGTGCTTACTCCTCTCTGATTTAGAAGATACCATTGCACAAACAACATGCATATCTTAGCCTACACCAGCACTGGTATTAGCAAGCTATATTTGCTCTGACTCTGAATACATTTAGCTAGCTAGCTAACTAGCGATTAGCATTACTGGCTAACAAAATTGAAATTTGAAAAGACAAACTGTTTGCAGACAGTAAGATAGTTTCGCAAACTAACAGTGTGGTTATAGAAGGCTTTGGAAGCAGCATCAGTGTAACCAACATCATGTTGTGTCTGCAGACAGCAGAGTGAACAGCAAGTGAAGTGTCTGACTATGGAGACTGCAGAGTGAACAGCAAGTGAAGTGTCTAACTATGCAGACTGTAGAGTGAACAGCAAGTGAAGTGTCTAACTATGCAGACTGTAGAGTGAACAGCAAGTGAAGTGTCTAACTATGCAGACTGCAGAGTGAACAGCAAGTGAAGTGTCTAACTATGCAGAATGCAGAGTGAACAGCACGTGAAGTGTCTAACTCAGTGGTTCTTAACCTTGTTGGAGGTACTGAACCCCACCAGTTTCATATGCGCATTCACCGAACCCTTCTTAATTGGAAAAATACAATTATTTTTTCAAATTCAAAACATAGGTATATATTTGACTGGTGCACAAAATGAACCGTGCATCAACATCACTGTGTTCAAAGAACAAAATCATCAAAACATGATTTTCACACAAAAACAAAAACATAATAATGAATATTTACTGCAAATCAGTGTGACTTCTGCTGTTGCCTTTCAGAGACCAGTTCAGAAATGCGCGGCTTCACCTTGGCAAGTGCCACTCTCATGTCATTTTCACAACAAAGTCTGTTCCTTTTCTTCGTTTTTATGTCCAGCATCCTCAAAAAGGATTGCTCGCAAAGATATGTTGTAACAAACGGTATGAAAATCTCCAGAGCTTTCTTAGCAATAACGGTACGTTACCATTTGTTGACACCAAAACGTTGAAAGCGTTGTTGTTCTGAAAAGTTGCTGTTGAACCTGGCTCTGCTGAATTTCAATGATTTCATTGAGGTATTCATCATTGACATCTGTTGTCTCAACACTAAACGTGAACGGCTGTCTCACCCATGCTGGATATGACTCTCTTGTAGGGAAGTATCCGTCGAGAGACTTTGCAAGCTCATCTAAGTGCGTGGCAATTGCTTGCTTCAGTTCCGTGAGTACAGAAATGTCTCCGATTCCAGATACATCTTCGATCTTACTTACACAGTCGTCCAGCAGGGGAAAGTTTGCGAAGTTATTGTTCTCTGTTCGTCGTTTCCATAACGGTAGCTTTTTTTGAAAAGCCTTCAGGTTTTCCTCCGCTTCGATGATGTTGACTCCACAGCCCTGCATCTTTAGATTGAGATGATTGAGAGCTGCGCAGATATCAGCCATGTACGCTAAAATGAGAATGAACTCAGAATTTTTGAAGCAATCTGCATGACAATGTTGGTGCTCTTGCAAAAACAGAGCTAATTCCACACGCACAGCGTGTCCCCGAGATAACCACCGAACGTTAGAATGGTACAGAAGTACCTCGAATTCAGAGCCCATTTCTTTACACAGCTCACTGAAGATGCGATGCCGCAGAGCACTAGTTCACACATAGTTCACGCATTCCACTACAATTTTTAATACTTCTGCCAGTTTTGGAGGCAAGGTTTTTGTTGCCAACGCATGCCTGTGCAGAATACAATGCGTAACACTGATGCATCGGCTTTCACTAGCGCACCAAAACCAGACTTTCTTCCCAGCATGACTGGAGCTCCGTCCGAACAAACTACAGAAACCATATCCCACGAAAGATTGTTGTCTTTGAAGAAGTCATCCACAAGTTTCTTCACATCGGCTGCCTTAGTTGTTGTTGTAAGAGGCTTACAAAATAAAAAATCTTCCTTTATCACGTCGTCTTTCACATAGCGCACGAATACAGCAAGCTGGCTTAGATTGGAAACGTCTGTGGTATCATCGAATTTTGCCGGGCTTGAAATCAGATCTGCAACTACTTGAGCCAAGATGTCTTTGCTCATGTCCTCTATTCTGTCGCTGATGGTGTCATTTGAAAGAGGAATTTGGGATAACTTAACTTCAGCCTCTTTTCCCAGCATGGTATTCGCCATCTTCAACACAGCTGGTTTTATGAGTGTTTCACCAATGGTGTGTGGTTTGCCCTGCTTTGCGATCAGGTAAGCAACTTCGTACGATGCTGTGAGGATCGGTTTGTTGATGAGTACAAAGCCGAGAACAGGCAGAGTAGCCTTTTCATCGAATCTGTCTCTCTTCACCTTGAATTCAGCGAGCGTTGTGTTCTTGTATTTTCCATCTCCATGCAGCTTAAGAAAGTGTTCTCTTAGTTTTGCCGGTGCTAGACTAGAATTGCTCAACTTGGCATTGCAAATCATGCAGTTAGGACACTGACTCCCATCACGTTCCGTTATACATGTGAATCCATATTGTACATATTCGTCCGACCATTTTCTTTTTTTGCTCGACATAGTAAGTATGAAGGGATTAAAATATTAAGAAAGAAATCACAAGACGTACCATCACGACAGTCACAAGTCGACTACTGAGCACACCAAATTCCCTGCAGCACAGATAGGCCAGGCGATGTAGCGTGATCACCTGCAGCCAATGATGGCCAAGCGGGGCGTGTCATCACGAATCATATGAATCGGATGTGTGTCTTGACCTCCGCCGAACCCCTGAGACTGACTCACCGAACCCCTGGGGTTCGATCGAACCCAGGTTAAGAACCACTGGTCTAACTATGCAGACTGCAGAGTGAACAGCAAGTGAAGTGCTGATGACTGTGGGCTTGGTGAGGAGGGGCAGGGCTTGGTGAGGGGGGCAGGGCTTGATGAGGGGGGCAGGGCTTGGTGAGGGGGGGGCAGGGCTTGGTGAGGGGGGGGCTTGCTGTAGGAACCAGGAATGAGGATTGGGAGAACAGTTGCGTATCACATTTAACAAACCAAACATTGAAATATACAGTATATCTTCTTTTTTTTTTAACAAACATTTATTTTCCTATGTCAAGATGTATTTGTTGTCAATGTTTTGGTGTCAAGCTGGTGGCCGATGTGAAAAAGTGAATAGTTGGAGTCTGTGTATGTGTATGAAACAGCTGTGTGTTGTGGGTCCAGTAGTTAGAATGGTGTGGACTTACACTTCAGCAAGGTGGTATTCAAGAGAGACTGTATGGTTCCATATTTTGCTATATATACTTTCAGATTTTTGTCTCTGTGCATCATTCATTAAGAAATCCCAAGGGAAATTAAACCGGTATCTGTCTATGTGACAACCATATTATTTGTGCCCGAAACACCTCTACTTCCTGTAGTCTAGCGAGACTGATTCTGGGGGCTGTCCAATTCCAAGGCCCTGTTTTGTTGGCTCTGGTTGGATGCTGTCGAAGAAATGCTTAACCCCACTTCAGACCTTTGCTGATAGGCCTCTCCACTGAACCTAGGGAGGGGATCTGCTTTGAGTTCCTTCCTGATAGGCCTCTCTGCTGAACCTAGGGAGGGGATCTGCTTTGAGTTCCTTCCTGATAGGCCTCTCCGCTGAACCTAGGGAGGGGATCTGCTTTGAGTTCCTTCCTGATAGGCCTCTCTGCTGAACCTAGGGAGGGGATCTGCTTTGAGTTCCTTCCTGATAGGCCTCTCCGCTGAACCTAGGGAGGGGATCTGCTTTGAGTTCCTTCCTGATAGGCCTCTCCGCTGAACCTAGGGAGGGGATCTGCTTTGAGTTCCTTCCTGATAGGCCTCTCCGCTGAACCTAGGGAGGGGATCTGCTTTGAGTTCCTTCCTGATAGGCCTCTCCGCTGAACCTAGGGAGGGGATCTGCTTTGAGTTCCTTCCTAATGAAACACTTGTTCTTAAATTGATCTGCAAATTGTGCAGCTTTTAATAAAACAGGAAATGTATCACGTGTTTTAAGAGAGGCTCAGACAAAGGCTGGTCTGTGGTACTTGTATTTTTGGGGGGGTGTAATAAAAGTATGTTAAGGCGACAGCCACAGAAATGAGGTTTATAATTGCCGCTTTCATGCACAATCACATGGTGGTACGGCAAAGTTAAATGACAGAATGTTTTACAGAAAGTAAAGACAAAACAATGTAAGCTTTTCTCCCTCAGTAATTTGCTGAGTATGTATTTACAAGTACGTCTTTAACTTCTAGCCCTTTGTCATTTAGCTCTATCAAATCCTACGTCTGTCTTGTCTGTCTGTCTGTCGGTCGTGGCTTGATTCAAGGCCCTCAGCTTTAAGATGTCGTGTTTAGTCCATCTTCGTCTGTGCACAGAGGGAAGTTATTGACAAGTGGTGAAGATGAAGGTCAGGCGAGAAGGTTGTGTAGGAGAGAGAGATGGCAGTGGCGCCACGCCTCCACGTGCCAGCGATCGAAGGTGGACTTGTGGGAAATAAGGCCTGTTTATTTATGTCCCAGGAATTTAATGGGATTATTTCTTTTTTTTGTAGTGTTTGTCCTGCGAACATCAGGGATTTGTCAGAGAGGCAGCTCAACTGGAATTGACTGAAATCCCCCGGGTTTGTCAGCTTTATCTGAACAGTAATTCATGTTCAATAAGGGGGAAAAAAGTGTAGGCAATGGGGGCTATTGTGAATAAAGTGGGAGTTGGAGCTGAGAGCTCAGTGTGATGCTCCAGAGGAAAATGTCAGCGAAGAGAATAAATAAAATATTCTTTACCGTCATTACAGTGTCAACTACAATTAGGCTTTGCTTTGCTAATAAAAGCTCATTATCACAGAACAGATCAGAACAGAACAAGGACAGATCAGAACAGATCAGAACAGATCAGGACAGATCAGGACAGAACAGGACAGATCAGAACAGGACAGAACAGATCAGATCAGAACAGGACAGATCAGAACAGAACAGGACAGATCAGAACAGGACAGAACAGGACAGAACAGGACAGATCAGAACAGAACAGAACAGGACAGAACAGAACAGGACAGAACAGGACAGAACAGATCAGAACAGGACAGATCAGATCAAAACAGATCAGGACAGATCAGAACAGGACAGATCAGGACAGATCAGAACAGGACAGATCAGAACAGATCAGAACAGGACAGATCAGAACAGATCAGAACAGGACAGATCAAAACAGATCAGAACAGAACAGAACAGGACAGATCAGGACAGAACAGAACAGGACAGAACAGAACAGAACAGGACAGATCAGGGCAGATCAGGACAGAACAGGACAGAACAGGACAGATCAGAACAGGACAGAACAGATCAGAACAGATCAGAACAGGACAGATCAGAACAGGACAGATCAGAACAGATCAGAACAGGACAGAACAGGACAGATCAGAACAGAACAGGACAGATCGGAACAGGACAGATCAGAACAGAACAAAACAGGACCGATCAGAACAGAACAGGACCGATCAGAACAGGACAGAACAGATCAGAACAGAACAGGACCGATCAGAACAGATCAGAACAGGACAGATCAGAACAGATCAGGACAGATCAGAACAGATCAGGACCGATCAGAACAGATCAGAACAGTAACGAAAACTGATTTTTTTCTCTTCTTCTGCGAGCCCAAATAGGAGCAATGCCTGGAACCAGATCTGTTTCCCCGTGCTTGGGAGATGATTGTCTCCAATTAACAAAAAAAAAATTGTGGTTGAAATGTTATTCTGTGTTTTTCACGTGCTCTGTAAACACATTGTCAACTAAAGTATGTACCGACCAATGTACGGCCTATGTACCGACCAATGTACGGCCTATGTACCGACCAATGTACGGACTATGTACCGACCAATGTACGGACTATGTACCGACCAATGTACGGACTATGTACCGACCAATGTACGGACTATGTACCGACCAAAGTACGGCCTATGTACCGACCAATGTACGGACTATGTACCGACCAATGTACGGACTATGTACCGACCAAAGTACGGCCTATGTACCGACCAATGTACGGACTATGTACCGACCAAAGTACGGCCTATGTACCGACCAATGTACGGACTATGTACCGACCAATGTACGGACTATGTACCGACCAAAGTACGGCCTATGTACCGACCAATGTACGGCCTATGTACCGACCAAAGTACTATGTACCGACCAAAGTACGGCCTATGTACCGACCAATGTACGGACTATGTACCGACCAATGTACGGACTATGTACCGACCAATGTACGGACTATGTACCGACCAAAGTACGGCCTATGTACCGACCAATGTACGGACTATGTACCGACCAATGTACGGACTATGTACCGACCAAAGTACGGCCTATGTACCGACCAATGTACGGACTATGTACCGACCAATGTACGGCCTATGTACCGACCAATGTACGGACTATGTACCGACCAAAGTACGGCCTATGTACCGACCAATGTACGGACTATGTACCGACCAAATGTACGGACTATGTACCGACCAATGTACGGACTATGTACCGACCAAAGTACGGCCTATGTACCGACCAATGTACGGACTATGTACCGACCAATGTACGGACTATGTACCGACCAAAGTACGGCATATGTACCGACCAATGTACGGACTATGTACCGACCAAAGTACGGCCTATGTACCGACCAATGTACGGACTATGTACCGACCAATGTACGGACTATGTACCGACCAATGTACGGACTATGTACCGACCAAAGTACGGCCTATGTACCGACCAATGTACGGACTATGTACCGACCAGACCAATGTACGGCCTATGTACCCGACCAATGTACGGACTATGTACCGACCAATGTACGGACTATGTACCGACCAAAGTACGGCCTATGTACCGACCAATGTACGGACTATGTACCGACCAAAGTACGGCCTATGTACCGACCAATGTACGGACTATGTACCGACCAAAGTACGGCCTATGTACCGACCAATGTACGGACTATGTACCGACCAATGTACGGACTATGTACCAATGACCAAAAGTACGGCGGCTATGTACCGACCAATGTACGGACTATGTACCGACCAATGTACGGCCTATGTACCGACCAATGTACGGACTATGTACCGACCAATGTACGGCCTATGTACCGACCAATGTACGGACTATGTACCGACCAATGTACGGCCTATGTACCGACCAAAGTACGGCCTATGTACCGACCAATATGAAACATGTTGTCTTTGTGATAATTGTGTCAACCCCTTAAATTATGCTGAATTGGTTTTGTTATGAAACTCTGTGGGATTGTAATATGATGATATTACAGCAGTTTTACCTGTGGTGGTTTGATAAACTTCAACAGTTTAAGTAAGGATTTGTTCCATCTGTGCTGAAAATAGACAATTATTCTTCGAGATATTTAACAAATTATTTTGTGTTGTTACCAGTAACCAGATTTCCGTCCAACCTTTTTATGTGAGTAAAGTGCGTCGGATAAAATGTCACTACAGGTCTGATGGAAACAGACGCCACTATATGATTCCATACAAGTTATTTCATAGTGTTGATGTCTTCGCTATTATTTTACAATGTAGAAAATAATAGAAAATAAAGAAAAACCCTTGAATGAGTAGGTGTGTCTAAACTTTAGACTCGTACTGTAGTTACTTGCATAGTAGAGTATTTTGTTTAGACATGTAACTAGCTAGCTAAACAATGAACCATAATGTTACTACACGTTACTACACTGCATGAATCTGCAGGTAGCTAACCAGCCAGGTTCAATGTTTTTTTAGCTAACATTAGGATATAACTAGCTATTTAAATGTCTCTGAGATACGAGTACTATTACTACACAGATCATACACGTAACGTTAGATAGCCAGCCAGCTAAGTTTAGCTAGCTAGCTAACAGTACACTTTAACTTGAAATTAAATCAATTTTCTGACAAAATGAGAAATGTGTAACATCTGAAAATGTAGCTAGCTAGACTCTCTTACCCGTTGCCCAGTTTGAAGATGTAACCCGGAGTGTTTTGGACAACAGCCTTCTCTGTGTTCTCTTTTCAACTCTGTCTGCATATTTGCGTTCAAACACTTCAGCTATCATACTCTAATTCCACTGATTTCAAAACTCGGTCCTCCAGAAAGTGGAGAGAAACACTTATTCAGTTCTACTACGTGATACCTTTAGAATGGATTACCTACCAGCTCATGTTATAGACAGAAGTAGACCAATCCCAACTAATCTCTCGGCATATCCAGCCCACTCATTATCTCAGCCAATCATGGCTAGTGGGAAGGTTGCTGACTTTTTTCGTGGCTTAACCAACTCGTAATTTAACAATTGTATTCATATTTACAGTTGGCATGCAAACTGTAAATAATTAAGGCACATGAAAGTTCACATGTTCCAGAAGGCATTTCTGCCCAAAAATAAGCATTTTGTTCAAAATAAAAAAAAGTTTACGTTCAAATGCCTCTCCTGTGAAGTAGTGACACGCGACATATGCCTAGTCTCCTGAAACGAGTCACATATGGCTCCCTATTCTCTGTATGGTCAAAGGTAGTGCACTAAATATGGTGTCTTTTGGGATGGAGCCAGTGTGTTGTGTTGGGAGCTCAGAACGAACACCCTCAACATGTTGTTTTACAGCCGTGCGACAGATTTCCTGTTTCTCTCTTTCGCTGAGAGACCTCGCCTTGCGTCTGCAGCCCGGCCCAACACAGATTCCTTCAATCTAAATCACTTAGTATTTATATTATTCATTTATTTGACTCCCCCCCATCCCTGAAGACACTCATATCCTTCCCTTTTAAAAAAACATATATTTTGTGTTGTGTTTAGTGTTAAAAAAGTATCAGAAGAGAGGGTGTTAAGAAGAGAGGGTGTTAAGAAGAGAGGGTGTTAAGAAGAGAGGGTGTCAAGAAGAGAGGGTGTTAAGAAGAGAGGGTGTTAAGAAGAGAGGGTGTTAAGAAGAGAGGGTGCTAAGAAGAGAGGGTGTTAAGAAGAGAGGGTGTTAAGAAGAGAGGGTGTTAAGAAGAGAGGGTGTCAAGAAGAGAGGGTGTTAAGAAGAGAGGGTGTTAAGAAGAGAGGGTGTTAAGAAGAGAGGGTGCTAAGAAGAGATGGTGTTAAGAAGAGAGGGTGTTAAGAAGAGAGGGTGTTAAGAAGAGAGGGTGTTAAGAAGAGAGGGTGTTAAGAAGAGAGGGTGTCAAGAAGAGAGGGTGTCAAGAAGAGAGGGTGTTAAGAAGAGAGGGTGTTAAGAAGAGAGGGTGCTAAGAAGAGATGGTGTTAAGAAGAAAGGGTGTTAAGAAGAGAGGGTGTTAAGGAGAGGGTGTTAAGAAGAGAGGGTGTCAAGAAGAGAGGGTGTTAAGAAGAGAGGGTGTTAAGGAGAGGGTGTCAAGAAGAGAGGGTGTTAAGAAGAGATGGTGTTAAGAAGAGAGGGTGTTAAGAAAAGATGGTGTTAAGAAGATAGGGTGTTAAGAAGAGAGGGTGTTAAGAAGAGAGGGTGCTAAGAAGAGATGGTGTTAAGAAGAAAAGGTGTTAAGAAGAGAGGGTGTTAAGGAGAGGGTGTTAAGAAGAGAGGGTGTCAAGAAGAGAGGGTGTTAAGAAGAGAGGGTTTTAAGAAGAGAGGGTGCTAAGAAGAGAATGTGTTAAGAAGAGAGGGTGTTAAGAAGAGAGGGTGTTAAGAAGAGATGGTGTTAAGAAGATAGGGTGTTAAGAAGAGAGGGTGTTAAGAAGAGAGGGTGCTAAGAAGAGATGGTGTTAAGAAGAAAGGGTGTCAAGAAGATAGGGTGTCAAGAAGAGAGGGTGTTAAGAAGAGAGGGTGTTAAGAAGAAAGGGTGTCAAGAAGAGAGGGTGTCAAGAAGAGAGGGTGTTAAGAAGAGAGGGTGTTTAGAAGAGATGGTGTTAAGAAGAGAGGGTGTCAAGAAGAGTATTTTGTTAAGAAGAGAGGTGTCAAGAAGAGAGGGTGTTAAGAAGAAAGGGTGTCAAGAAGATAGGGTAAACAAGAGAGGGTGAACCAAGAGAGGGTGTTAAGAAGAGAGGGTGTTAAGAAGAGAGGGTGTCAATAAGAGATGTTAAGAAGAAAGGGTGTTAAGAAGAGAGGGTGTTAAGAAGAAAGGGTTTAAGAAGAGCTAACAGGGTGTTAAGAAGAGGGTATTAAGAAGAGAGGGTGTTAAGAAGAAGGGTGTCAGAAGAGAGGGTGTTAAGAAGAGAGGGTGTCAAGAAGAGAGGGTGTTAGAAGAAAGGGTGTTAAGAAGAGAGGGTGTTAAGAAGAAAGGTGTTAAGAAATCAAGAAGACAGGGTTTAAGAAGAGGGTATTAAAAGAGAAATGTGTTAACATGTTAAAATGAGGGTGTCAAGAAGAGAGGGTGTTAAGAAGAGAGGGGGTCAAGTTTGAAGATGTTAACCCGAGATGGTTTTGGTGTTAAGAAGAGGTGTCAAGAAGAGAGGGTGTTAAGAAGAAAGGGTTCTCAAGAAGAGAGGGTGTTAAGAAGAGAGGGTGTTTAGAAGAGATGGTGTTAAGAAGAGAGGGTGTCAAGAAGAGAGGGTGTTAAGAAGAGAGGGTGTCAAGAAGAGAGGGTGTTAAGAAGAAAGGGTGTCAAGAAGATAGGGTGTCAAGAAGAGAGGGTGTTAAGAAGAGAGGGTGTTAAGAAGAGAGGGTGTTAAGAAGAGAGGGTGTCAATAAGAGAGGGTGTTAAGAAGAAAGGGTGTTAAGAAGGATTTAAGAAGAAATGTTAAGAAGAAGTCAAGAAGACAGGGTGTTAAGAAGAGGGTCTTAAGAAGAGAGGGTATCCAGGAGAGGGTGTTATCTCAGAAGAAGGGGTCAAGAAGAGAGGGTGTTAAGAAGAGAGGGTGTTAAGAAGAGAGGGTGTTAAGAAGAGATGGTGTTAAGAAGAGATGGTGTTAAGAAGAGGGTGTCAAGAAGAGAGGGTGTTAAGAAGAGATGGTGTTAAGAAGAGAGGGTGTTAAGAAGAAAGGGTGTCAAGAAGAAAGGGTGTCAAGAAGAGAGGGTGTTAAGAAGAGTTGGTGTTAAGAAGAGAGGGTGTTAAGAAGAGATGGTGTTAAGAAGAGAGGGTGTCAAGAAGAGAGGGTGTCAAGAAGAGAGGGTGTTAAGAAGAGTTGGTGTTAAGAAGAGAGGGTGTCAAGAAGAGAGGGTGTTAAGAAGAGTTGGTGTTAAGAAGAGAGGGTGTCAAGAAGAGAGGTTGTTAAGAAGAGAGGGTGTTAAGAAGAGAGGGTTTACGTTCAAAGAAATGGTGTTAGGGAGAGAGGGTGTCAAGAAGAGAGGGTGTTAAGAAGAGAGGGTCGAGAAGAGAGGGTCAAGATGAGGGTGTCAAGAAGAGAAGGTGTTAAGAAGAGAAGAGGTAAAGAGAGACAGACAGGGGGATAATGAGAATAAGTGGAATGATGGAGGGGTGGAGACATTAGAAAAAACATTATAGTAATCAGGTGAAAGGAGATGAGAGATGGGGGCCTCAACATGGTCTGTTTTCTCCTCTCCGTCCCTTTCAGATTTCCTGTTCTCTTTCTTTCCTCTCTTCTCTGAGAGACTCTCTCTCGCCTGCAGCCCTCCCAACTCCTCCTTCAATCTCAATCTCTCTCTCTCTATTTATATTATTCATTTATTTGACTCTCCTCCTCCTCCTCTCACATGTTCACTATATCCTTCTCTCACTTTCTTTATTATTTTCTGTTGTGTTTAGTGTATAACTGAATGTATCAGGGGAGAGAGAAGAGGGGAGAGAGAGGAGAGAGTTAGGAGAGAGAGGAGGGAAGAGATAAGAGGCGAGAGAGGAGAGAGGGTGGATAAGAGAGGGGAGAGAGGGTGAGAAGAAGAGAGGAGGATAGAAGAGGGGAGAGAGGAGGATAAGAAGGGAGAGAGGTGTTAGGGGAGAGAGAGTTAAGAGAGAGGATTGGCAAGAGGAGGGGAGAGAGAGGAGGATAGAGAGAGGGAGAGAGGAGGGTGTTAGAGGAGGGGAGAGAGAGGAGGATAGAGAGAGGGAGAGAGAGGAGGAGAGAGAGAAGAGATGAGGAGGATAGAGAGAGGGGAGAGAGAGAGGGTGTTAGAGAGAGGGAGGATAGAGAGGGTTAAGAAGAGGAGGGAGATAAGAGGCGAGAGAGGAGGGGAGAGAAGGGGAGAGAGAGGTGGAAGAGATAAGAGGTTAAGAAGAGAGAGAAGGAAGAAGAGAGGGTGCTAGGGAAGAGAGGAGGGGAGAGAGATTCTGGAACTTTTTCCTTTGGAACGTTTGTGTTTACTGTTTATTTCTCATTTGTTTATTATCTATTTCATATGTTTCACATGCCAATGAAGCCCTTTGAAATAAAATAAAATAGTACAATAATAATAGAGAGTGGGCGTGAGCAAGCAGCTGATTTCAGAGAGGGCTTGTGGTCCTCCCTAGACAAGGGAGAGAACGAGAGAGAAGGGGGCCCTTTCCTTTCTTCTGCTTCATTCAGCTCTGGCTCAGCCCTGCCTGGCCCCGGGCCTTGGGCCTCTGACCCTCGGCTCCAGACAGGAGAAGGTGACACACAGAATAACAAGCTTTTAAACTGCCCACGCATTCAAACGCCAACAGCCAACACTGCCCATTCACTATCAGCATCAGCAGCCACGGTGGACACTAGAGACTGGAATATGGTGTACGTTTTAGGACACCCTCTGTGAGGCTGAGGGTGTCCTAAACTAGACTGGAGGTAGACTAGAAGGGGGATACAGAAAGGAAGTGGGAGAATGAGATGGTGTTAGACAGACAGACAGACAGACAGACAGACAGACAGACAGACAGACAGACAGACAGACAGACAGACAGACAGACAGACAGACAGACAGACAGACACAGAGAGAGAAAGACAGAGAGAACGAGAGACAGACAGACAGACAGACAGACAGACAGACAGACAGACAGACAGACAGACAGACACAGAGAGAGAACGACAGACACAGAGAGAGAACGACAGACAGACAGACAGACAGACAGACAGACAGACAGACAGACAGACAGACAGACAGACAGACAGACAGACAGACAGACAGACAGACAGACAGACAGACAGACAGTACTATATCTAAACATCTGGTTCTGCTCCTTTGTGTAATAAGCCTGACCATCTTAGAGTTGTTTGCTGAGACTCGTGCTAACCTTTAACTTTATAGATAAATGACATTCAGACATGTGCTAATCTTTAACTTTATAGATCAATGACATTCAGAGACTTGTGCTAATCTTTAACTTTATAGATAAATAAAAGGGACCCTCTATCTATACCTACATAGGGCCTCTATCTACCCCTACATACCTACATAGGGCCTCTATCTACCCCTACATAAGGCCTCTATCTACCCCTACATAAGGGCCTCTATCTACCCCTACATAAGGCCTCTATACCTACATAAGGTCTCTATCTATACCTACATAGGGCCTCTATCTACCCGTACATAAGGCCTCTCCTTGTGTATAACCTTTAGTAATCGGTTTCCTGCTCTGGCTGCTGTTTCGCTGTAGACTCGCTTAATGAGGTTATATCAGAATGCTTGTCCCCCTCGCCGACACACATTTAAGGCTTCTGGCTGTGTCGTGATTCCATGCTCTCCACGACGATTAGGGTTCCGTTTTTGCAAGCAGCAGGCCGTCTCCATGGCTGTAGTGGAGGGTGATGATAGGATGATCGCTGATGAAAGAGGACTGTGAGAGGCCGCATTTCCCGCCTACCCCCACTCTCCCCCGGTCGCCCCCACTCTCCCCCAGTCACCCTCACTCACCCTCACTCTCCCCGGTCACCCCCACTCTCCCCGGTCACCCCCACTCTCCCTCACTCACCCCCACTCTCCCCGGTCACCCCCACTCACCCTCACTCTTCCCCGGTCACCCCCACTCTCCCTCACTCACCCCCACTCTCCTCCAGTCACCCCCACTCTCCCCCACTCATCCCCACTCTCCCCGGTCACCCCCACTCTCCCTCACTCACCCTCACTCTCCCTCACTCACCCTCACTCTCCCCCGGTTTGTTTGTTTCTGAGACTGGAGGAAACATGCTCTGTTACGGGAAAAACAAATAGCCATAAATGAGTCATGATGGCCTTTACGGAAGGAGAAACGTTAACATAGAGAAAGGGCATCGGGTTTTGTCTCTCGGATACTCTGGGGAATGCAGCAGGGCTGTGTAGTGTTGAGCTATAGGCTATGAAGGTTGGATGGGTGGGGTTCTGTTGTGGGTATCTGTTGAAACGTCAGCATGTTAACACATTTAGTTATGTTTTTGCAACATCGATAATATCGCCTCCTGCATGTGTGGGTATATACGGTGGCATAGCAACAGGACTCTATATACGGTAGCTGTGTTGATGCATAGCAACAGGACTCTATATACGGTAGCTGTGTGGATGCATAGCAACAGGACTCTATATACGGTAGCTGTGTGGATGCATAGCAACAGGACTCTATATACGGTAGCTGTGTGGATGCATAGCAACAGGGCTGTATATACGGTAGCTGTGTGGATGCATAGCAACAGGACTCTATATACGGTAGCTGTGTTGATGCATAGCAACAGGACTCTATATACGGTAGCTGTGTGGATGCATAGCAACAGGACTATATACGGTAGCTGTGTGGATGCATAGCAACAGGACTCTATATACGGTAGCTGTGTGGATGCATAGCAACAGGACTCTATATACGGTAGCATAGCAACAGGACTCTATATACGGTAGCTGTGTGGATGCATAGCAACAGGACTCTATATACGGTAGCTGTGTGGATGCATAGCAACAGGACTATATACGGTAGCTGTGTGGATGCATAGCAACAGGACTATATACGGTAGCTGTGTGGATGCATAGCAACAGGACTCTATTTATACGGTAGCTGTGTGGATGCATAGCAACAGGACTCTATATACGGTAGCTGTGTGGATGCATAGCAACAGGGCTGTATATACGGTAGCTGTGTGGATGCATAGAAACAGGGCTGTGTATACGGTAGCTGTGTGGATGCATAGCAACAGGGCTGTATATACGGTAGCTGTGTGGATGCATAGAAACAGGGCTGTATATACGGTAGCTGTGTGGATGCATAGCAACAGGGCTGTATATACGGTAGCTGTGTGGATGCATAGCAACAGGGCTGTATATACGGTAGCTGTGTGGATGCATAGCAACAGGGCTGTATATACGGTAGCTGTGTGGATGCATAGCAACAGGGCTGTATATACGGTAGCTGTGTGGATGCATAGCAGCAGGGCAGTATATACGGTAGCTGTGTGGATGCATAGCAACAGGGCTGTATATACGATAGCTGTGTGGATGCATAGCAACAGGGCTGTATATACGGTAGCTGTGTGGATGCATAGCAACAGGGCTGTATATACGGTAGCTGTGTGGATGCATAGCAACAGGGCTGTATATACGGTAGCTGTGTGGATGCATAGCAACAGGGCTGTATAGACGGTAGCTGTGTGGATGCATAGCAACAGGACTCTATATACGGTAGCTGTGTGGATGCATAGCAACAGGACTCTATATACGGTAGCTGTGTGGATGCATAGCAACAGGACTCTATATACGGTAGCTGTGTGGATGCATAGCAACAGGGCTGTATATACGGTAGCTGTGTGGATGCATAGCAACAGGGCTGTATATACGGTAGCTGTATGGATGCATAGCAACAGGGCTGTATATACGGTAGCTGTGTGGATGCATAGCAACAGGACTCTATATACTGTAGCTGTGTGGATGCATAGCAACAGGGCTGTATATACGGTAGCTGTGTGGATGCATAGAAACAGGACTATATACGGTAGCTGTGTGGATGCATAGCAACAGGGCTGTATATACGGTAGCTGTGTGGATGCATAGCAACAGGGCTTTATATACGGTAGCTGTGTGGATGCATAGCAACAGGACTCTATATACGGTAGCTGTGTGGATGCATAGCAACAGGGCTGTATATACGGTAGCTGTGTGGATGCATAGCAACAGGGCTGTATATACGGTAGCTGTGTGGATGCATAGCAACAGGACTCTATATACACGGTAGATGTGTGGATGCATAGCAACAGGGCTCTATATACGGTAGCTGTGTGGATGCATAGCAACAGGACTCTATATACGGTAGCTGTGTGGATGCATAGCAACAGGACTCTATATACGGTAGCTGTGTGGATGCATAGCAACAGGACTCTATATACGGTAGCTGTGTGGATGCATAGCAACAGGACTCTATATACGGTAGCTGTGTGGATGCATAGCAACAGGGCTGTATATACGGTAGCTGTGTGGATGCATAGCAACAGGGCTGTATATACGGTAGCTGTATGGATGCATAGCAACAGGGCTGTATATACGGTAGCTGTGTGGATGCATAGCAACAGGACTCTATATACGGTAGCTGTGTGGATGCATAGCAACAGGGCTGTATATACGGTAGCTGTGTGGATGCATAGAAACAGGACTATATACGGTAGCTGTGTGGATGCATAGCAACAGGGCTGTATATACGGTAGCTGTGTGGATGCATAGCAACAGGGCTGTATATACGGTAGCTGTGTGGATGCATAGCAACAGGCTCTATATACGGTAGCTGTGTGGATGCATAGCAACAGGGCTGTATATACGGTAGCTGTGTGGATGCATAGCAACAGGACTATGTGTGGATGCATAGCAACAGGACTATATACGGTAGCTGTGTGGATGCATAGCAACAGGGCTGTATATACGGTAGCTGTGTGGATGCATAGCAACAGGGCTGTATATACGGTAGCTGTGTGGATGCATAGCAACAGGGCTGTATATACGGTAGCTGTGTGGATGCATAGCAACAGGGCTGTATATACTGTAGCTGTGTGGATGCATAGCAACAGGGCTGTATATACGGTAGCTGTGTGGATGCATAGGCTGTATATACGGTAGCTGTGTGGATGCATAGCAACAGGACTCTATATACGGTAGCTGTGTGGATGCATAGCAACAGGACTCTATATACGGTAGCTGTGTGGATGCATAGCAACAGGGCTGTATATACGGTAGCTGTGTGGATGCATAGCAACAGGG
>NC_088399.1:89894802-89902302 GCF_034236695.1 Oncorhynchus nerka | reverse complement strand
AATCAAAAATGTGCCGTCATGTTAACAAACAACATCTCCTAAAAACAGGACATGTCAAAGTAAAATGGAGAACATGGAATGGACAATCACAACTGTCATGATCAGTGGTTTGAAGTTTGTAGCTGACAATTTTTGACCAGCTGATCATAACCGAAAAAGAAAATACTTTGCAAATAGGATCACGATAACTTCTGATAAAGTTGGATAGCTGATATTCAGAGCTTAATTAGCCACATTGATTAGTCACAGGAATCATGACTAATAAAGCCAATGCAAACGGTGGGCCTACCACATACTGTAGATGGGCATTCATAAACTTCAATTTCAGTCAACACTACACCTCAGTAAACACGGACCGACGCCGACCACATCTTTTTTTTGATGTAGTTCGGACCGGCCTTGATTTCCACATCTACGGACTTTGGTTTTTGTTTGAACCAAATCACGGCTGGTCCAGACCGGACCAAATCTGAACCAATCATAGACATCTATGTTTGGTTCAGATTCTGTCCGGTCTGGAACAGCCTTAATTTGGTCCAAACATAGACGTCTATAAATGACTTATTTTCAACTTTCATTCATAACCAACATTTGCCTGATTTCAACATCTGGAAAATACGTATTTTTCAATGTCTGGGAAAGACACCTTTTCTACGTCCTGGAAAATACCTTTTCACCTTTCATTCAGAACCTAAATTGAACCTAACTTCAATGTCTATAAAATACGTATTTTAGACGTCTTTTCAACATCATTTTTTGGTCTCACGTAGGGTGGTAGAACGGCAAGGACTGGCCCTGGTTCTAGTTTCACAACAAAAATATAAATTGGGCTCTCTCCACTCTCATCTCTTTCATTTCCCTTCTCCACACCCCCTCTCCTCTCTCCTCTTGGGTGGTGAGTTGCAGTGCAGAGCAAGGGGGCTGTTGTAGTGCAGGTGCTGTGGGTTGGTGCTGTGGGGGCAGGGTTGGTGCTATGGGAGCAGGGTTGGTGCTGTGGGAGCAGGGTTGGTGCTATGGGAGCAGGGTTGGTGCTATGGGAGCAGGGTTGGTGCTATGCTATGGGAGCAGGGTTGGTGCTATGGGAGCAGGGTTGGTGCTATGCTATGGGAGCAGGGTTGGTGCTATGGGAGCAGGGTTGGTGCTGTGGGAGCAGGGTTGGTGCTATGGGAGCAGGGTTGGTGCTATGGGAGCAGGGTTGGTGCTATGGGAGCAGGGTTGGTGCTATGGGGCAGGGTTGGTGCTATGCTATGGGGGCAGGGTTGGTGCTATGGGAGCAGGGTTGGTGCTATGGGAGCAGGGTTGGTGCTGTGGGGGCAGGGTTGGTGCTATGGGAGCAGGGTTGGTGCTATGGGGCAGGGTTGGTGCTATGGGGCAGGGTTGGTGCTATGGGGGCAGGGTTGGTGCTATGGGGGCAGGGTTGGTGCTATGGGAGCAGGGTTGGTGATATGGGGCAGGGTTGGTGCTATGGGGGCAGGGTTGGTGCTATGGGGGCAGGGTTGGTGCTATGGGAGCAGGGTTGGTGCTATGGGGGCAGGGTTGGTGCTATGGGAGCAGGGTTGGTGCTATGGGAGCAGGGTTGGTGCTATGGGAGCAGGGTTGGTGCTATGGGAGCAGGGTTGGTGCTATGCTATGGGAGCAGGGTTGGTGCTATGGGAGCAGGGTTGGTGCTATGCTATGGGAGCAGGGTTGGTGCTATGGGAGCAGGGTTGGTGCTGTGGGAGCAGGGTTGGTGCTATGGGAGCAGGGTTGGTGCTATGGGAGCAGCGTTGGTGCTATGGGAGCAGGGTTGGTGCTATGGGGCAGGGTTGGTGCTATGCTATGGGGGCAGGGTTGGTGCTATGGGAGCAGGGTTGGTGCTATGGGAGCAGGGTTGGTGCTGTGGGGGCAGGGTTGGTGCTATGGGAGCAGGGTTGGTGCTATGGGGCAGGGTTGGTGCTATGGGGCAGGGTTGGTGCTATGGGGGCAGGGTTGGTGCTATGGGGGCAGGGTTGGTGCTATGGGAGCAGGGTTGGTGATATGGGGCAGGGTTGGTGCTATGGGGGCAGGGTTGGTGCTATGGGGGCAGGGTTGGTGCTATGGGAGCAGGGTTGGTGCTATGGGGGCAGGGTTGGTGCTATGGGAGCAGGGTTGGTGCTATGGGAGCAGGGTTGGTGCTATGCTATGGGGGCAGGGTTGGTGCTATGCTATGGGGGCAGGGTTGGTGCTATGCTATGGGGGCAGGGTTGGTGCTATGCTATGGGGGCAGGGTTGGTGCGGTGGGGGCAGGGTTGGTGCTATGGGAGCAGGGTTGGTGCTATGCTATGGGGGCAGGGTTGGTGCTATGCTATGGGGGCAGGGTTGGTGCTATGCTATGGGGGCAGGGTTGGTGCTGGGGGGCAGGGTTGGTGCTATGGGAGCAGGGTTGGTGCTATGGGGGCAGGGTTGGTGCTGTGGGAGCAGGGTTGGTGCTATGGGAGCAGGGTTGGTGCTATGGGGGCAGGGTTGGTGCTGTGGGAGCAGGGTTGGTGCTATGGGGGCAGGGGTTGGTGCTGTGGGAGCAGGGTTGGTGCTGTGGGGGCAGGGTTGGTGCTATGGGGGCAGGGTTGGTGCTGTGGGAGCAGGGTTGGTGCTGTGGGGGCAGGGTTGGTGCTATGGGGGCAGGGTTGGTGCTGTGGGAGCAGGGTTGGTGCTGTGGGGGCAGGGTTGGTGCTATGGGGGCAGGGTTGGTGCTGTGGGAGCAGGGTTGGTGCTGTGGGGGCAGGGTTGGTGCTATGGGGGCAGGGTTGGTGCTGTGGGAGCAGGGTTGGTGCTGTGGGGGCAGGGTTTGGTGCTGTGGGGGCAGGGTTGGTGCTATGGGGGCAGGGTTGGTGCTGTGGGGGCAGGGTTGGTGCTGTGGGGGCAGGGTTGGTGCTATGGGGCAGGGTTGGTGCTATGCTATGGGGGCAGGGTTGGTGCTGTGGGAGCAGGGTTGGTGCTGTGGGAGCAGGGTTGGTGCTATGCTATGGGGGCAGGGTTGGTGCTATGCTATGGGGGCAGGGTTGGTGCTATGGGAGCAGGGTTGGTGCTATGCTATGGGGGCAGGGTTGGTGCTATGCTATGGGAGCAGGGTTGGTGCTGTGGGAGCAGGGTTGGTGCTATGCTATGGGGGCAGGGTTGGTGCTATGCTATGGGAGCAGGGTTGGTGCTATGCTATGAGGGCAGGGTTGGTGCTATGCTATGGGAGCAGGGTTGGTGCTATGGGAGCAGGGTTGGTGCTATGCTATGGGGGCAGGGTTGGTGCTATGGGAGCAGGGTTGGTGCTATGGGAGCAGGGTTGGTGCTGTGGGAGCAGGGTTGGTGCTATGCTATGGGAGCAGGGTTGGTGCTGTGGGAGCAGGGTTGGTGCTATGGGGCAGGGTTGGTGCTATGGGGGCAGGGTTGGTGCTGTGGGAGCAGGGTTGGTGCTATGGGGGCAGGGTTGGTGCTGTGGGGGCAGGGTTGGTGCTATGGGGGCAGGGTTGGTGCTATGGGGGCAGGGTTGGTGCTATGCTATGGGGGCAGGGTTGGTGCTGTGGGAGCAGGGTTGGTGCTATGCTATGGGGGCAGGGTTGGTGCTATGCTATGGGGGCAGGGTTGGTGCTATGCTATGGGGGCAGGGTTGGTGCTGTGGAAGCAGGGTTGGTGCTATGCTATGGGGGCAGGGTTGGTGCTATGCTATGGGGGCAGGGTTGGTGCTATGCTATGGGGGCAGGGTTGGTGCGGTGGGGGCAGTGTTGGTGCTAGGGGAGCAGGGTTGGTGCTATGCTATGGGGGCAGGGTTGGTGCTATGCTATGGGGGCAGGGTTGGTGCTATGCTATGGGGGCAGGGTTGGTGCTATGCTATGGGGGCAGGGTTGGTGCTGTGGGGGCAGGGTTGGTGCCATGGGAGCAGGGTTGGTGCTATGGGGGCAGGGTTGGTGCTGTGGGAGCAGGGTTGGTGCTATGGGGGCAGGGTTGGTGCTATGGGGGCAGGGTTGGTGCTGTGGGAGCAGGGTTGGTGCTGTGGGGGCAGGGTTGGTGCTGTGGGGGCAGGGTTGGTGCTGTGCTATGGGGGCAGGGTTGGTGCTATGCTATGGGGGCAGGGTTGGTGCTGTGGGAGCAGGGTTGGTGCTATGGGGGCAGGGTTGGTGCTGTGGGAGCAGGGTTGGTGCTGTGGGGGCAGGGTTGGTGCTATGGGGGCAGGGTTGGTGCTGTGGGGGCAGGGTTGGTGCTATGGGAGCAGGGTTGGTGCTATGGGGGCAGGGTTGGTGCTATGGGGCAGGGTTGGTGCTATGGGAGCAGGGTTGGTGCTATGGGAGCAGGGTTGGTGCTATGTGAGCAGGGTTGGTGCTATGGGGGCAGGGTTGGTGCTATGGGGCAGGGGTGGTGCTATGGGAGCAGGGTTGGTGCTATGGGAGCAGGGTTGGTGCTGTGGGAGCAGGGTTGGTGCTATGGGGCAGGGTTGGTGCTATGGGGCAGGGTTGGTGCTATGGGGCAGGGTTGGTGCTGTGGGAGCAGGGTTGGTGCTATGGGGCAGGGTTGGTGCTATGGGGCAGGGTTGGTGCTGTGGGAGCAGGGTTGGTGCTATGGGGCAGGGTTGGTGCTATGGGGCAGGGTTGGTGCTATGGGGCAGGGTTGGTGCTATGGGGCAGGGTTGGTGCTGTGGGAGCAGGGTTGGTGCTGTGGGGCAGGGTTGGTGCTATGGGGCAGGGTTGGTGTTATGCTATGGGGGCAGGGTTGGTGCTGTGGGAGCAGGGTTGGTGCTATGCTATGGGGGCAGGGTTGGTGCTATGCTATGGGGGCAGGGTTGGTGCTATGCTATGGGGGCAGGGTTGGTGCTGTGAGAGCAGGGTTGGTGCTATGCTATGGGGGCAGGGTTGGTGCTGTGGGAGCAGGGTTGGTGCTGTGGGAGCAGGGTTGGTGCTGTGGGAGCAGGGTTCGTGCTATGGGAGCAGGGTTGGTGCTGTGGGAGCAGGGTTGGTGCTATGCTATGGGGGCAGGGTTGGTGCTGTGGGAGCAGGGTTGGTGCTGTGGAAGCAGGGTTGGTGCTATGGGAGCAGAGTTGGTGCTATGCTATGGGGGCAGGGTTGGTGCTATGCTATCGGAGCAGGGTTGGTGCTGTGGGAGCAGGGTTGGTGCTATGGGAGCAGGGTTGGTGCTATGCTATGGGAGCAGGGTTGGTGCTATGCTATGGGTGCAGGGTTGGTGCTATGCTATGTGGGCAGGGTTGGTGCTGTGGGAGCAGGGTTGGTGCTGTGGGAGCAGGGTTGGTGCTATGCTATGGGAGCAGGGTTGGTGCTATGCTATGGGAGCAGGGTTGGTGCTGTGGGAGCAGGGTTGGTGCTATGGGAGCAGGGTTGGTGCTTTGGGGGCAGGGTTGGTGCTATGCTATGGGGGCAGGGTTGGTGCTTGCTGGGGGCAGGGTTGGTGCTAGGGTTGGGGGGGGCAGGGTTGGTGCTATGGGGGCAGGGTTGGTGCTATGCTATGGGGGCAGGGTTGGTGCTATGCTATGGGGGCAGGGTTGGTGCTATGCTATGGGGGCAGGGTTGGTGCTATGCTATGGGGGCAGGGTTGGTGCTTTGGGGGCAGGGTTGGTGCTGTGGGGGCAGGGTTGGTGCTATGGGAGCAGGGTTGGTGCTATGCTATGGGGGCAGGGTTGGTGCTATGGGAGCAGGGTTGGTGCTATGCTATGGGGGCAGGGTTGGTGCTATGGGAGCAGGGTTGGTGCTATGCTATGGGGGCAGGGTTGGTGCTATGCTATGGGGGCATGGTTGGTGCTGTGGGAGCAGGGTTGGTGCTGTGGGGGCAGGGTTGGGGCTGTGGGGGCAGGGTTGGTGCTGTGGGGGCAGGGTTGGGGCTATGGGGGCAGGGTTGGTGCTGTGGGGGCAGGGTTGGTGCTGTGGGGGCAGGGTTGGGGCTATGGGGGCAGGGTTGGTGCTGTGGGGCGCAGGGTTGGGGCTGTGGGATGGCCACTACGATGGTACTAACACATGATAGACCTAGCTGGATTGTGGAACGTAGAATCAATAAGGGACAAATAACAGAATAAAGTTGAATAAAAATAAATAAAATAAAGGTAATAACATTTTTTACCATGTGCACAAAGCTCCCATGCATGGTTAAAATATGTATTAGAAAGCATTCCCTTCTCTGTAATTTCAGATATCCCTTGTTATGTCCCCTGTGGTGTTTCCTTCAAACCTCAGGACCTAAGCTCGTTTCACAGTCACTGCACTATCTAGACAGGAGGCTGTGTAGAATAGATTCTTCGATGGCAATGGTATAAAACGAATGGAATGGCGATGGAACATTGATTCTCCTCACATGGGTACAGTCTGATCATTGCTCCACCTGAAGAACATAGGGGGAGGAGCTCCTTGGAACATAGGGGGAGGAGCACATAAAGAACATAGGGAGAGGAGCACATAAAGAACATAGGGGGAGGAGCTCCTTGGAATGTATTTGGAGGAGCTCCTTGGAACATAGGGGAAGGAGCTCCTTGGAACATAGGGGGAGGAAATATGCAACACTTGTGAAAGGAAGGCCCAGCTAGATATTGGCAGACTGGAGCACCAGACCAAGTACACACAGGGAGCCCCAGTCATGTTAAATGCATAGCTCCAGTATCTATAGCTGTGAAAAGCCCCCCGGTTGGGGTTTAGAGCATAGCTCCAGTATCTACAGGTGTGAAAAGTCCCCCAGTTGAGGTTTAGTGCATAGCCCCAGTATCTACAGGTGTGAAAAGCCCCCCGGTTGGGGTTTAGAGCATAGCTCCAGTATCTACAGGTGTGATAAGGCACCCTGTTGGGGTTTAGTGCATAGCCCCAGTATCTACAGGTGTGAAAAGACCCCGGTTGGGGTTTAGAGCATAGCTCCAGTATCTACAGGTGTGAAAAGTCCCCCAGTTGAGGTTTAGTGCATAGTCCCAGTATCTACAGGTGTGAAAAGCCCCCCGGTTGGGGTTTAGAGCATAGCTCCAGTATCTACAGGTGTGATAAGCCACCCTGTTGGGGTTTAGAGCATAGCTCAGGTATCTACAGGTGTGAAAAGCCACCCTGTTGGAGTTTAGAGCATAGCTCAGGTATCTAGAGGTGTGAAAAGCCACCCTGTTGGAGTTTAGAGCATAGCTCCAGTATCTACAGGTGTGAAAAGCCACCCTGTTGGAGTTTAGAGCATAGCTCAGGTATCTACAGGTGTGAAAAGCCACCCTGTTGGAGTTTAGAGCATAGCTCAGGTATCTACAGGTGTGAAAAGCCACCCTGTTGGGGTTTAGAGCATAGCTCCAGTATCTACAGTTGTGAAAAGCCACCCTGTTGGAGTTTAGAGCATAGCTCCAGTATCTACAGGTGTGAAAAGTCCCCCAGTTGGGGTTTAGTGCATAGCCCCAGTATCTACAGGTGTGAAAAGCCACCCTGTTGGAGTTTAGAGCATAGCTCCAGTATCTACAGGTGTGAAAAGTCCCCCCGGTTGGGGTTTAGAGCATAGCTCCAGTATCTACAGGTGTGAAAAGCCACCTTGTTGGAG